>NC_045994.1:9080404-9305640 GCF_010909765.2 Amblyraja radiata | reverse complement strand
AGAGAGAGAGGAAAAGAGGGAGAATGCTGCACAGAGCTGTTGTGCTTAACAAACGTTTGAGTCGGTTCACGGACTCGCACCGCCTGTAACTTCTGCGGCGAGGCAGAGACCGTGTTCCACCTGTATATCGAGAGTGAGAGGTTGTTGCCCCTGTCCGAATATCTGAAGGGGCTGTTCCTCAAGGTTTGGTTGCATTTCAGTCGCACTATCCTGGTGTTTGGGCACACGGCAGGGATAGGGGAGGGCCGATCGGGAAGGTTGGACCTCCCTGTTGGTCTGCTCCTGGGCCGGGCCAAGATGCCCATTCGCGGATCCAGGCAGCGGGCGGTCGATGGTCACACCAGAGTCGGCTGCCTGCCCCTCTTCCGGGCCTACCTCTGTGCTCGCGTGTCCCTGGAGAGGGAACATGCGGTGTCCACACGGACTCTGGAGGACTTCCGTGGACGCTGGTCGCCGCGGGGGGTCGAGCGCATTGTAATAACGATTACACCGTTGTGTTATAATGACTGATTGCTGTATAGTGACCATTGAACGTTTCTGTACTTTTGGTACAGTGTAATAAGCAATTGTTGTATAAAGTCCTTGGAACAGAAAAAAGAGGGGGGGGGGGGGGGGGGGGGGGAGTGGGGGAGATGAAGTGAGAAAGAGGTAGAAAGAAAAATAAGGAGAGAAAGAGAAAGAAAGAGAGAAGGAAAGAGAGAGGGAGATTGAAACGTGATCAGGGTTGGATGTGAGGTTTGGATATTACTCTCCACCTGCTCGCTCGGAGCGAGTCATTCATCATTGGTTCCCTAATCTGTTCCTTAGGTATTTCATGCCAGAAGGTTACCCAGACGATTGTATGTTAACTTTCGATATTCAGAATTGCCGGTTTCGTGTCAAAAAGAGGAACAACCCGGCTATCGACTGTCCAGTGACAATCGTCGTTGGGAAATGAGCTGAAATAAACAGGCAGTTCCCTTCCAATGTGAAGACATACATCAACGAGCCTTGACTCTTGCATGTAATGTAATGTAATGTAATGACTCTTGCATCAAAATAAACAAATACCAAACCTATACTGCCGTCGTCTTGTGACCCATCATTCAATACGAAATACGAAAGCGGCGTGAGATAGAGGAGGCTCTGGGACGTGACGGGCGCGTTTGGGAACTTGAGTGTTTGAGAAAAATTACATTGAACGAAATGTAGGTTTAAGCAATTATAACAAGCGCCCAAGACCCAAACAGTCTTTCCAGGCGAGGCAGATCACCTGCATCTCCTCCAACGTCATCTAAAGCATCCGCTGTTCCAGGTCTATATTGCTCTATATCGGTGAGACCAAGCGTAGGCTTTGGCGATCGCTTCGCCAAAGACCTCTGTCCAGTTCGCAATAACCAACCTGATCTACCGGTGGCTCAGCATTTCAACTCACCCGCACCCATGCCGAATCCGACCTTTCTGTCTTGGGCCTCCTCCATGGCCAGAGTGAGTCCCACCGCAAAATGGAGGAGCAGCACCTCATATTTCGCTTGGGATAATTTACATCCCAGCGGTATGAACATTGACTTCTCCAATTTCAGGTAGTCCTTGCTATCTCGTTCCTTCCCCTTCCCAGCTCTCGCACAGCCCACTGTCTCCGCCTCTTCCTTTCTTCCCCCTCCCCCAACCCCGACATCAGTCTGAAGAAGGGTCTCGACCCGAAACGTCGCCTGTTGCTACGCTCCATAGTTGCAGCCTCACCCGCTGATTTTCTCCAGCTTTTTTGTCTACCTTCGATTTTTCCAGCATCTGCAGTTCTTCCTTTAACATTAAAGATGGAGATCTTTTATATGATGTGATTAATGCAGTCTATCAAGGAATAGTTTGCCTTGTCTTGAAGAGGGAATTTAAAAGGGAGAAAATGCAGACGAACAAAGGGCCTGTCCCACTTGGGCGTTATTTGCGCATCATGCAGATGGCGCGCGAAGTTTTCGTACATCCCAAAATCCTACGTCACCACGCACTATGCGTGCGTAATGCGTATCATGCGCGCAGCATGTGGGCGGCGCGACGCGCGCATCGTGACGCGTAAATTATGTCGCGTAAACTACGCGCAAATGACGCCCAAGTGGGACAGGCCCTTTAGTACGCCAAGTGTTTAGGAAGGGGAACGGTATGTTGGAATTCTTTTCAAGAGGATTGGTGTTTAGAAATACGGAGGTGTTGCAATAATTGCACATGATATCTGGAATCCTGGACACAGTGCTACTTTATTTAGGAAATCATATCCAGGCTTTGGACGTGGTTCAGAAGAGATTCATTGGACAACTTCCGTGGATGAGGGAGCTGTTCTATCGTGAACAACTAAACAAATCTCGTTCAAATACTTTTAGACTTTAGAAGAATGGGTATCGCCCTTCTTGAAACTAATATGTTCTTTAAAGAGTAATGCATGGTGGATTTCACAATGTTTTCATGCCTGGGTGAATCTCAAACGAGGGATGATGGTTACAACATTTGTGCCAGTCATTTAAATCTGAGATGAGTAGACAATTTATTCTTGCAGAGGGTGGTGAACCTCGTCGAATCTCTACCTCGGGATGGCGGGAATCCATCTGGGGTATTGGAAGAGAACATAGATCCATTTTTGAAACATTGAGGAATAAAGCATTCCAGTGCATCTGGTTTGGAGGAAGAAATTCGGTGTGGGGCAAATCAACGCCGATGACATTGAAAGGCAGAGCAACCTTGTGTATCCATGGGGTATTCCTGGTCCTATTTTGAAATGCCTTGATTGTAGAATTAGAAACATTGGGACCAGTATAGATTATTCAAGCGGCATAAATACTGCATGAAAATCGAGAAACTGCAAATGCTGGAAAGACTCATCAGGTCAGGCTAGAGGAAGACACTGCATAGAAACTAACTTCATAATTCCTACATTATAATTAAGCTGCCGCACAATCTTTGTGCATGCTAATAGATAGATAGATAGATAGATAGATAGATATAATTTATTGCCACACAACCAGGGTCGGTGGAATTTTGGGTTGCCAGCAGTAGTACAATAATAAAGAACACACAATAAAACTGTAACACAAACATCCACCACAGCATTCATCACTGTGGTGGAAGGCACAAAAAATTGGCCAGTCCTCCTCCATCCCCCCCCCCCCCCCCCCCCACCCCCCCCCCCCCCCCCCCCCCGTGGACAGGACCAGAGTCCAGAGTCAGTCCAGGATCGGCTCTTCCTCACCGGAGACCGCGGCTTTAAAGATGGTGTAGGCCGCAGGCCGGCGGTCGAGATTAAAGACTTCCGCCGCAGCCAAAGGCACCGTAGACTGGCAGGGCCGGCGGGTCGAAGCTCCCCTCCAGGGTGTTGGGTAAGTTCACGCCGGCCCCGCGGTAGAAGTTGTCGCGCGGGCCGGCAGTGGTGGCTTCTTCTTCCCCCGGGCCCCCCACGAGGGATCCCGGGCTGTAGACGCCGCGCTAGCTGGAACTCTGCAGACCGCGGCTTCAGGCTGCGACTTCAGGCTGCCGGCTGCCCCGGGCCAGCGAAACGGAGCGCTCCCCTCCAGCGAGCCCCGGCGAGGGCTCACCCGCTCCACAACGAGAGTCCACGCTGCGCCCGCCGCTGGAGCCTCGGGCGTGTATCCGGGAAAGGCCGCGCCGATCCTTGATGTTAGGCCACGGGGGAGGCGACCTGGAAAAACTCGCCTCTCCATGGAGGAGGCGACCGAAGCGGTTTCCCCCTTACCCCCCCACACCACCCCCCACACAAAACACACGACGATGCCATCAGACAGTTTGGAAATGTTAATTTGGTCCCACAGTAAGTCACTGGTATAAATTGTGTTGACTTGCGCTCCTGCGCTGTACTCTGTAGAACTCCACGAAACATAGAACATAGGTGCAGGAGTAGGACATTCGGCCTTTTGAGGCAGCACCGCCATTCAATATGATCGTGGCTGATCATCCAAAATCAGAACCCCGTTTCTGCCTTTCCCCACATCCCTTAATTCCGACAGCCGCAAGAGCTATATCTAACTCTCCCTTGAAGACATCCAACGAATTGGCCTCCACTGCCTTCTGTGGCAGAGAATTCCACAGATTCGCAACTCTCTGGGTGAATTTTTTCCTCATCTCAGTCCTAAATGGCCTACCCCTTATGCTTAAACTGTGACCCTTAGTTCTGGACTACCCCAACATGAGGAATAATTTTCTGTATTAGGCTTGTCCAATTCCTTGAGAATTTGATATGTTTTTATAAAATACCCTCTCATCCTCCTAGATTCCAGTGAATATAAGCCCAGTCGTCCCATTCTTTCACCATATATCAGTCCCGCCATCCCGGGAATTAATCCGGTGAACCTACGCTGCACTCCCGCAAGAGCAAGAATGCCCTTCCTCAAATTAGGAAACCAAAATTGCACACAATACTCCAGGTGTGGTCTCACCAGGGCCCTGTACGACTGCAGTTGGACCTACTTGCTCCGATGCTCAAATCTCTCGCTATGAACATGCATTTGCTTTCCTCACAGCCTGCTGCACCTGGCCTCTGGCACACTCTATTGCAAACTTTGTGAGTGCAATACCCACCCCTCCATCACATCCTTCGGCACCATGCAGAGCGCCACAACACCTACCAGAGGCTCCTCTTCCGTACGCCTATTTCTTATTAAAATAATGGTCCAGAAGATGTAAAGAGAATATGTTTGCTATGCGTTTATTGCGATGCAGACATTACATGCAAGAGTCAAGGCTCCTGTATCCCATTGACGAAAGACTCCACATGGGAATGGAGCTGCCTGTTTATTCCACCTCATTTTCCATTAGCTGTATGCACTGGACATTGGACAGACGGGTCATTCGTCAGGTGCACACGATACACACAAGCCTTCTGATCGAGACTTACGGTACAACCTTCAGGGTAACTAGTTGGCATGAAAAGCCTGTGGAACAGATAGAGAACCAATTATGAACTATTCGGAATCACAGAAAAGATGCTCATAGAAGGAAGCCCTCGGGTACTTCCCCACAACCATAACACTATTAAGCACTACAATCTCAAAATTATCTCTGATCTACATATGGTGTTGCTGCTGCAATTAAGAATTACATTGTTCCGTTTCAGGACATACGACAACAAAACACTATTGATTCTTAAAATTCCGTTTGCCACAATTATCCAGAGTGGCAACAACGGTGTTGGAGGAATCAGGGGTTATGGGCGTTGCGCTGAAGGGCCTGTGTCCGTGCTGTGTGAGTCTATGGTTTGCTTCAAGTATTACCGTCCACCACGCCATTACATCCGTCTATTCCTCCGCCAAGCCGCCACCAGTCCTACATAGAATTAGATCCCGGGTCAAGCCTTCCCTTGTGTCATAGAAACATAGAAAATAGGAGCAGGAGTAGGCCATTCGACCCTTCGAGCCAGCACCGCCATTCATTGTGATCATGGCTGATCGTCCCCTATCAATATCCCGTGCCTGCCTTCTCCCCATATCCCTTGACTCCACTAGCCCCTAGAGCTCTGTCTAACTCTCTCTTAAATCCATCCAGTGATTTGGCCTCCGCTGCCCTCTGGGGCAGGGAATTCCATAAATTCACAACTCGCTGGGTGAAAAAGTTTTTTCTCCCCTCAGTGTTAAATGACCTCCCCTTTATTCTAAGACTGTAGCCCCGTGTGTCAGGTTTGGTACGGATATGGAGAGGCCGGCGTTCGGGGGTGTTCTGTATAGTATGCCCGTCTATTTCCAACCCATCGCCAAGCCACACGGATGTGTTCGTGGCTTCAGCGACACCCAACCGTGCCACGTGGCTCCATTTCAGCCACCGCGATCAGATCGTGTGAGCTGAACGATGTAGGATTACTTACAGATCACAGCATGCAGAACCTTCGGACGTACACGTGCATTGGTGGCATTTGGAGTTTTTCCATTTATCGTCTAATTTATGATGCGTCTCGTCGAAGTTATCAATGCACGTGTGGAGCGCCGGGAATATTCCCGCAGCTGTTGGTGATAAAGAGAGCGGTTGGTCAGTGTCCCATCTGGGAGTGGAGTAACCCGACGTCGTGGCGAAGCCCTGGTGCTGGCTCAACCAACGCACCCAGGAAATGTGCCATTCAGGTGTTTGGGAAGAGTCAGGGTCTGTTCCAGGTAGCACTGAACGGGCCTGGGCCTTGGTGTCACGCTGCCGTTTCACCCGGGTTCTGTCTGAAACGGCCCGACATAACACCCAGCCCGCGGCGCCGAGCCGCCCTGGAGCGTCTTCATGGCGCCATTGGGCACCACGTGCTCTTTTGCAATGGACAGTTGGGCGCCGCCGTGACCCAAATAGGGACAGACAGTCGGGTCGGTTAGAGCCCTCGTCTACCTGGCGCCGCGACCCACTGATGGCCCGCTTGTCCAGGCCACCCTCTTATCTTCCCTCTCCCCTCCGTACTAAAAAAAATCCTACCAGCGTTTATTCATTTAAACACAGATACAGAGTAGTAACAAAATCAAGACTGCCATTGGCAGTTTACAATCTAACAGTTATAAGATAAATATATTATCAATTTTATCTACAACAGACTCGACCCCCGCGGCGACCACCCATCACGGGTGGCCTCCAGAGTTCCCACGGACACTGTGTGTTCCCTCTCCAGGGACTCGCGGGCACGGACGTAGACCTGGAAGAGGGACAGGCAGCCGACTCGGGCAGAAGCCTCAACTGGACCCGTGAATGGCCATCTTGGCCGGGTCCAGGAGCAAACCGACAGGGACACCCGCTCCCCCACCAACCTCCCACCCCCTTCTCCCTCCTCCAGACCCTCCCCCGTCCGCACCGGGTGACCAAAGATCAGGATGATGGAACTGAAGCGGAGCCAGTAAGGAGGGAGCAGCCCATTCTCGTAGCTCACTCCATACTTTGGTAGGCCTCGCCGTTGCCCCTGGTTAAAGTAGGAACCCTTGACACAATAGGATCTAGGCTGCGGGTCCCAGGACCGGTCACTGGTTTGGGAGGAACTTCTGGGGGCACTTTCACCATTCTCAGGGAAAACGTATCTCGGCGAATGAGGAGCTGGCGAGATGCCGCCATTCTTACAGAATAGCGTGGATTCCATTACGAGCCCAGCATGACCTGTTCTATCAAAAACTGTTGAGGTTCAAATATTATCCTGGTTCAGGGGCGACTGCATATCATTCTGAGGAGATCCCCTGGACACGGTTGCGTGCCTCAGCTGAAGTGCAATAGAGGAGCGCTCCCTCAATTGAGAATTGGTCGGGGCATCAACTCCACTATCCTCAGACTCCAACCCGATCGAGGAACAGGCGGGATGTCAAAGGTGACGGGCGTTGGCGCTGGACCTGAATATGGTGTACCGCTCCCCAATGTCGGCTAAGTATTAGCGACGGATCTGAGAGAAAGATTGACATAGATAGATTACCGTTTGCCTTATGTGTCTGAACGTAGCAGGCGGAATCCGTCAGCTGAACAGCGAGAAGCAGCAGAGCGATGCACATAATAAAGTTCTGCAAGGGGGGGGGGGGGGGGGGGGGGGGGAGAAAGAGAGAGCTTATTGAACGACCTGGTTAACACTGCAACATGTCCGTGTCTCTGCTACCTCGGACTGCGGTTGTGCAGCGACTTGGAGCTGCGCTGGGTCGTTTACTGAAGACCAAGCAATAGACAGACGCACAAATTGATCCGTACATACCATGATCTGCCAACCAGGTCGCTTCTCCCTAGTGTCCGAGTTGACAAGCTCTGTTCCGCTGCCGACGTCATTCCCCACTCTCGAGAACCGGCCTTTTAACTTAAGCTTGATGCTGCCAATGGCCAGTCCACTCAGAGTAGAGGTTTTGTTCCGCTGGGCCTCCACAACCAGTGCCCCCCCCCCCCCCCCTCCCCCCACCCCCTCCCTCCTCTGTAATAGCTGCTGAAACGTCTCAATCCTTTGAAGATGTTGTCCTCCTTTTCCTGATGGGAGTCCTGAGATCCACTCTCACTGCTGCCCCACTGTGATTCCTGCTACTATCTGCTACCCTTTGCCCCGCCCCTCCTTTATTCCAGTTCTCCCCGCCCCTTCCCTTTAATTTCACCCCAACCAGTCTGAAAAGTGTCCCGTCCCGAAATACCACCCATCTATGTTCCCCAAAGATGTTGCCTAACCCACGGAGTTACTCCAACATATTGCGTCTTATTTTGTATTTTAAATCTTGTTACAGGCCCTGCCTTCAGTGCCTCGTCTGGCAACTCATGCACCCACCACCCTCCGTGTGAAAAAGTTGACGCCGGCGCTCCTATTAAATGTCTCCTTAAATTCATATCCTCTGGTGATTTATTCCCCAACTCCGCGTAAAATACTCTGCACATTGAATCTATCTATTTCCTTTATGATTTTACACACCTCTATGTTCACACCTCATGCGTCTGCGCTGCCAAGGTTTAATTCACAGCGTCCCCAACCTCTCCCTATAGCTCAGGCAATCGAGTTTTGACAACATCAGTTTATCGAAGACCAAACAACAGCCAAATGCCGAAAGCTGCACCGTACATACCATGATCTCCCAACAGGTCGCTTCTCCCAAGTGTCTGAGCGGGCTACTTCTTTCCTGGTGACACCGCCTGCAGATTTGATTGTCCGCTCTCGAGAACCGGTCTTTTAACTGTTCCTTCTGCTACAGTGACCAATCCACTCAGAGTAGAGGTGGGCTTCCGCTGGCCCCACCTTTCACCCCACTGACCTCCACGGCAAGTGCTCCTCCTCTGTGGTTACCCGCTGCTACCTGCGACTCTTTAGTCTCCCCTTCCTCTCCTCGTGTTATCTCCCCCCCCCCCCCCCCCCCCCCCCCCCCCCCCCCACCAACCACCACCCAGTCAGAAGTGATCCAACCCGAAACTCTCGTCATCGATGCTGCCTGACCCACTGACTTAATCGACCATTCTGTGTATTTTGTTGTTTAGAGTCATACGTTGTGGAAACAGACGCTTCGGCGCAACTTGCCCACGCCGGCCAACAATGTTCCAGCTACACTGGTCCCACTTGCCTGCGCCTGGTCCATACCCCTCCACACCTGTCCTAGCCATATACCTGTCAAACTGTTTCTTGAACGATGGGATAGTCCCAAACTCAACTACCTACTCTGGCAGCTGTTCCATACACCCACCACCCTTTGTGTGATAAAAAATACCCCTCGGATTCCTATTAAATCATTTCCCCTTCACCTTGAACCTGTGTCCTCCGGTCTTCGATTCCCCTATTCTGGGCAAGGGACTCTGTGCATCTACCCGAACTATTCCTCTCATGATTTTGTATACCTCTATAAGACCCCCCCCCCCTCATCTTCCTGCACCCCATAGAATAGAGACACAGCCTATCCAACCTCGCCCTAAAGCTCACACCCTCTATTTCTCGCAGCATCCTCGTAAATCTTTTCTGAACCCGTTCAAGCTTGACAATATCTCTCCTATAACATGGTGTCCAGAACTGAACACAATATTCTAAATGCGGTCTCATCAACATCTTATACAACTGCGACATGGCCTCCCAACTTCTATACTCAACACCCTTCCTCCGCCGACCTGGCCAATCGATCTAGATCCTTCTGCAATGTTTCACAACCATCTTCGCTATCTGCCACTCACTAAAACCACTCATCAGCAAACTTGCTTATCTTGCCCTGTATGTTCTCATTCAAATCGTTGATACAGATGTGAAATAGTAACGGGCCCAGCCTGACACCGGCTACGGGTGCTGTCTGTACGGACCTACGTGGGTTTTCTCCGAGATCTTCGGTTTCCTCGCACGCTCCAAAGACGTACATGTTTGTAGGTTAATAGGCTTGGTAAATGTAAAAAAAATCCCTAGTAGCATAGTGTTAATGTGCTAGGATCGCTGGTCGGCGCGGACCCGATGGACCGAAGGGCCTGTTTCTGTTCTGTAACCCTAAACCAAATTAAACTAAAACCACTAGTCACAGGCCTCCAGTCCAAGAAGCAACCTTCCACCATCACTCTCCGCTTCCTTCCATGGAAACCATTTTGCTATCCATTCCGCTATCTCTCCTTGGATCCCATGCGATTTAACCTCCCAGAGCAGCCTGCCATGCGGAAACGTGTTGAATGCCTTACTGAAATCCATGCACTCAGCACCTAAAGCTCTGCCCTCATAGACCTTTTTGGTCACGTCTTCAAAAATATCAGAGTTATGAGACACGACCTCCCATGCACAAAACCATGCTGACTATCTCTAATCAGCCCCTGCCCATCCAACTGCCTGTATATCCTATCCCTCAGAATGCTCTCTAATATCTTTCCAACAACAGATGATAAGCTCACCGCCTATAGTTCCCAGCATTTTCTCAGCAGTCGTTCTTGAAACGAGGCACAACATTGGCCACCCTCCAGTCTTCCAGCACCTCTCCCGTATTTAAGGACGAATCGTAAAATTCAACCAGGGCTCCCGCAATTTTCTAACTTCCCACAATGTACTTGGATATATCTGATCAGGCCCTGGAGATTTATCTACCTTCATACACGACATTACCTTCAGTACTTCTTCGATGGTAATACTGACTGCTCTCAACACACTTCCATTGACTGCCCCAAGTTCTTCAGTCCTAATGTAAATACAGATCTGCGGTAAATACAGAGGAGAAATACTAATTGAAGACCTTGCCCGTCTCCTGGGGCTCCATATAGAGGTGACTGCTTTGCTTCCTGAGAGGTCCAACTCGCTCTCTAATTACCCTTTCCCCCCTTATGTATTTAATAAAGCTTTTGGGATTGTCCTTAATGCTACTCGCCAGAGCTATCTCCTGGCCCCTATTTGGCCTTTTGATCTCTTTTTTAAGTTTACTCCTTGGTTCCCGAAACTCCTCCAGGGTTGAACCTGATCCCAACTACCTATACCTGTCCCTTCTTGTTTTTGACCAACGCCCCAAATTTCACTAGTCAGCCAAACTTCTTTACATCTGCCTGTTTTGCCCTTCACTCCAATGGGAACGTACATATTCTGAGCTTTCGTCAGCACACTTTTAAAAACATCCCACTTAGCGGATGTTCCTTTCCCCTCGAATAACCTGTTCCAGTCAACTTCAGCGAGACCCTCAAAGTAGGCCTTACCCCAGATGAGCATTTTAACACGTGGACCCTCTCCGTGCCTGTCCACAACTATCTTAATCCTAATTGAACTGTGATCACTGGTCCCAAAAGGCTCCTCCACAATTACTTCATTAACTTGCCTACAAATTCCCAAATTCCAGCGTTGCCCTCTCGCGTGTAGGCCCCCCCCTAAATACTGCTTAAGAAAACGTTCCTGAATACGTTTGAGGAATTGCATCCCATTTAAACACTTCACACTATGATTTTCCTAGTCTATATTGGGAATGTTAAAATCCCCTACCACAACAACCTTATTAGACCCTCAGCTGTCTGCAATCTCCCGGCATATTTGTTCTTCTAATACCCGTTGACAATTCGGGGGACTGTAGTACACCCCCAACAAGGTGACCATCCCTTTCTTGTTCCACAGCTCCACCCATATAGCCACACTAGACAATCCATCCATAATGTCACTGCCATGATATCCCTCTTGATCAACAACCCCCCCCCCCTCCTCCTGTGCCATCACCCCTGTCTCTACAGAAGCTCATGCACCCCGGAACATTGAGCTGCCAGTCCTGCCCCTCCATTAACCAGGTTTCAGCCATGGCTACAACGTCCCAGTCACTCGTACCTATCCATGCACTAAGCCCATCTGCCTTAACCATCAGGCCCCTTGCATTAAAATACGTTTAAACCAACCCTCCTTCCTGGCTCTCCGCCATTCACCTGCCTTTACTGTCCACTGCCCTTTCCCACACCAACCTCCATACCAACATCAGGACTCTCACGGGACTTTATCCCTTATCCTGGTGATATAGCACTAAATTTGTGTTATTAATTGCAATGTAACCTATTATCACATCTATGCTGCATTCCAACATTTTATCAACTGCTGGTGTCGGTCAGTAGTCCTCTGTTTTGTTTCTCCCTCCTTGGTCCAGTTGTGAGCTCACATGCGGCACCGTCCCATCTGCAGGATGCAATCCAAGCTGAATTTAAGTGTGTAATATGATCAATGATTCTAAATACAACAAGCGCTTCTTTCAAAATTGTGGATAATTAAATATTTGAAATGTAATACTTTTCAGTTAAATGATTTATTTCACAGATGTTGCTACTGATATTAATGTTATCCCCTTCCCCACTTCCAGTTGAGCAGATTCTTAGAACGTTTACTTGCACGCACCCCAACTTACAATTTCTCAGACGCTCAAGTTCCCAAATGCGCCAAAACATTTCCCAAAGTCTCCTCATATTCACCCCCATTTCTTACAAAAATGATGAAACCGACGACAGAATATGTTTGGTATATGTTTATTGCGATGCAGACATTACATGCAAGAGGCAACGCTTCTGTATTCCATTGAGGAAATGTCTCCACATTGGAAGGGAGTGGCCGGCTTATTGCAGCTCATCTCTCAAGCACTGGACACTCGACAGACGGGTCGGACTCCACGTGGACTCGAAACTCACAAGCTTCACGATCGAAAAGTACGTTACAACCTTTTGGGAAACTAGTTGGCGTGGAATACCTGAGGAACAGATCAGAGATTCAATGGTGAACGATTCGGAACGTCAAAATCACCAAGGATGCTCACAAAAGCAAGCCCCCCTCGCCCCCCCCGCCCCCCCCCCCCCCCCCTCCCCCAGCCTTTTTCTCTGCAGCTATCAGGCTATTACTGTAAACACAACGACCTCCAAATGAGCTCCAGACTACATAGACTTGGGGATATTGTACTATTATTGTCTGTATGTATGCAATAGTAATCGGTTATGGTGGACAATCGGCAATAACGGACACTGCCTCATGATCAATTGTAACGAGGGTTTATAAATAAATAAAAAATAAATATATATATATATATATATATATGTGTGTGTGTGTGTGTGTGTGTGTGTGTGTGTGTGTGTGTGTGTGTGTGTGTGTGTGTGTGTGTGTGTGTGCGCGTGTGTGTGCGCGTGTGCGTGTGTGTGTGTGCGCGCGTGTGTGTGTGTGTGTGTGTGTGTTTGTGTGTGTGCGTGTGCATGTGCGTGTGTGTGTTTGTGTGAGTGTATACACATTAATTTTGAAAAAGGCACAAAAGTGTTGGAGTAACTCAGAGGCTCAGACTGCAACTCTTCTGCATCCTACACAAGTAAGACTGGATTTCATTTTTCTCTCTGGGACATATGACAACAAGACACTCTTAAACAAGAAGGGCATCGACGGAAAAGTCACCCATTCCTTCTCTCCAGAGATGCGGCCTGTCCCACTCCCACTGAGTTACTCCAGCCCATGCGGTTTTAAAAATATAAACCAACATCTGAAGTTCCATGTTCCATGTTAGACTTAAATGGGTTAGGGTGGGATTCGAGTAAAATGGGCAGTTGATGGTCGGCATGGGCTCGGTGGATTGAAGGGCCTGTGTCCTTGCCGTGTGCCTCTATGGCTGGCTCCGACAGTACATTATTATCACCCATGCAGTTCCTCCTTTCCTCCCTCCACCAAGACTCCTCCACCGATCCCAACCTAAAACCAGCTTCAGGCCCGAGCCTGTGTATCGGGTTTCGCGCAGAGATGGGAGAGTCGGCGCTCGGGCCGTTCCGTCGACTGTGCCTATCATGTCCTAATCCATCGCCAACCTCACACAGCTCACTGACTGGCATCGCCAATACCCACCCTAGCCCTACGATGCCATTTCAGCCGCTGGGGTCAGATCATGTGCTCTGGATGGCGGAGGATTACTTACATCTCACAGCATTCATAACCATTAGATGAACACACGCAGTTCAGACAGTTGGCATTTTTCCAACTTTCCCCGATGTGATGAGCCGTCCCATCAGATTTATCAATACACCCCAGGGGCGCCTTGGGTTTGCCTTTGGCTGTTGGTGATAAAAAAAAAACACAGCGGATGGTCAGTGTCTCATCGGGGAGTGGAGTGACCCGAGGACATGGGAGAGAGAGGGTCTCTTGTGGTCGCTCAACACCAACGCACCCATGAAATGAGCCGTTCGGACGTGTGAGAAGAGCCAGCATCCAGCCTCTTGTGTACTGACCCGGACCTGGCTCTTGGCCGCATGGTACCGTTCAACCCGGGTTCAGTCTGCCGCACCCCGACTTAACCCCCCCCCCCCCCTCCCCCCCCCCCCCCCCAGCGCTCCTGGAACGCCACCATCAAAGAGACTAGAGGAGCCACCATGGTGCCAGTGGGCACTGCGTGTTCTTTTTCAAGGGACAGCCGGGCGCCGTCGTAACCCCGGAATAGAGGCAGGCAGTCGGCTCGGGTGGAGCCCTTGGCTGCCTGGCGCCGGTTCCACTAATGACTAACTGGCGCGGCACAGCAGCGCAACGGTAAAGTTGTTGCCATACAGCACCAGAGGCCCGAGTTCAACCCGGATTACGGGTGCTGTGTGTAAGGAGTTTTGCGCATTCTCCCTGTGACCGCGTGGGTTTTCTCCGGCATTCCGGTTTCCTCGCACACTACAAAGACCTGCAGGTCTATAGGTTAATTGGCTGATGTAAATTGTCCCCAGTGTCCCTAATTGCCCCTAGTCCCTTGAACTCGTGTACGGGCGATTGTTGGTCCGCGCGGTCTCGGTGGGTCGAACTGCCAGATCTGAGAGAGATTCACATCAATCTATTACCTCTTTTGTCGTGTCGCTGAAAGAAGCAGGCGGATTCGGACAGCTGAGCAGCGAGAAGCAGCAGAGCGATGCACAAAAGGAGTTTCTGCGGAAGCATGGAGGGGGATAAATAAGGAGCTCGATGATCGACCTGCTTAAATTACGTATGCCCCTGTCCCACTTAGGAAACCTGAACGGAAACCGCTGGAGACTTTGCGCCCCACCCACCCAATGTTTCCGTGCGGTTCCCGGAGGTTGCAGGTAGTGGAAGCAGGTAGGGAGGCTGACAAAAACCTCCGGTGGGAAAGGGGCATTAGAGTGCAACATGTCCCTGTCACTGTCACCGCGGAAGGCGCCTGTACAGCGATCACCCAGCAACTGGCAGATGCTCAAAGCTGATCCGTACATACCATGATGTCCCAACCAAGCTGCTTCTCCCCAGTGTCTGAGCGATCAACCTCTGTCCCGCTGGCACCGTCTGCAGACTTTATTCTCCGCCTTGGAGAACCAGTATTTCAACTTTCACGAATAGAGGCGGAGTCTCGCTGGTCCCATCTTTCAACTCACTGGCCTCCGCAACCTCCATATCATCGCTCGAGCCATAGAGTCATGCAGCAAAGAAACTGCCCCTTAGGCCAACTTACCCATGCCGACCAACATATCCCACTCATGAAGATTGCCCCCGATGTTGGGGAAGTCCAGGACAAGGGGTCACAGTTTGAGGATAGAGGGGAAATCCTTTAGGACCGAGATGAGAAAAACATTTTCCACACAGAGAGTGGCGAATCTCTGGAACTCTCTGCCACAGAAGGTAGTTGAGGCCAGTTCCTTGACTATATTTAAGAGGGAGTTAGATGTGGCCCTCGTGGCTAAAGGGGATCAGAGGGTATGGAGAGAAGGCAGGTACGGGATACTGAGTTGGATGATCAGCCATGATCATATTGAATGGCGGTGCAGGCTCGAAGGGCCGAATGGCCTACTCCTGCTCCTAATTTCTATGTTTCTATGAAATAGGTAACGTTTCGGTCCGAAACCCTTCTTCAGACTGATGTAGGGTGGGGAGGGCAGGGAGAAGAAAGGAGAAAGGAAGAGGAGGAGCCAGAGGGCTGAGGGGTGGGAGGAGACAGCTCGAGGGCTAAGGAAGGGAAGGAGACAACAAGGGCTAACAAAATTGGGAGAATTCAATGTTCATGCCCACCGGATGCAGGCTCCCCAAACGGAATATGAGCTGCTGTTCCTCCAATTTCCGGTGTTGCTCACTCTGGCAATGGAGGAGACCCAGGACAGAGAGGTCGGATTGGGAATAGGAGGTGGAGTTGAAGTGCTGAGCCACCGGGAGGTCAGGTAGGTTCTTGGGGACCGAGCGGAGGTGTTCGGCGAAACGATCGCCCAACCTCCGCTAGTCTCACCGATGTAGATCAGCTGACATCTAGAGCAGCGGATGCAGTATATGAGGTTGGAGGAGATACAGGTGAACCTCTGTTGCACCTGGAACGACCGCTTGGGTCCTTCAATGGAGTCGAGGGGGGAGGTAAAGGGACATGTGTTGCATTTCTTGCGGTTGCAGCGGAAAGTGCCCGGGGAGGGGCTGGTACGGGAGGGAAGGGAAGAATTGACAAGGGAGTTGCGGAGGGAGTGGTCTTTGCGGAAGGCAGACATTGGGGGAGATGGGAAGATGTGGCGAGTGGTGGGGTCACGTTGGAGGTGGCGAAAATGAGTAGGCTTATTTGTTGTATGTGACGGCTAGTGGGGTGAAAGGTGAGGACTAGGGGGACTCTGTCCTTGTTGCGAGTGCGGGGATGGGGAGAGGGAGTAGTGTTGCGGGGTATGGAAGAGACCCTGGTGCGAGCCTCATCTATGGTGGAGGAGGGGAATCCCCGTTCCCCGAAGAACGAGGACATTTCAGATGTCCTGGTGTGGAACGTCTCATCCTGGGAGCAGATGCGACGTAGGCGGAGGAATTGGGAGTAGGGGATGGAGTCCTTACAGGAGGCAGGGTGGGAAGAAGTGTAGTCCAGATAACCATGGGAGTCAGTGGGTTTATAGTGGATGTCGGTCAGGAGTCTATCACCTGCGATGGAGATAGTGAGGTCAAGGAATGGTAGGGAAGTGTCGGAAATAGAAATTGAATTATTCCGTAACTTTTTAAGAGAACAGTTGAAGTGGGAAGGAATAAAAACACATATAGGCTGTGGGCCGAGCATCAAAAATGTGTCTAGAAATCGATTTTCGTGACCCTCGTCACGGAACTACATGAAAATTTCCACAGATTTAGATGAAATACAATTGAAAAGGAAGTCCAGACAGTTGAACATTAATTAATTAAACTAATTAGAAAATGAGATCGGGAAAGCAAGCGCCATCTGGTGGCCAATGCCCATATTACACCATGGGCAGCCTATTTCCGTGTTGCAGTCCATTTAAACTATATATTATTATACCAGTATATATATAGATATATATATATACATCTATATATATGACCGTAATCATATATAATTAAGTATAATTATATTATATAAAAATAATATGATGAATATAATTGTGAGTGTTTTTTTAATGACACTATCGCAGAGGTCCTGCTCCTGAACCAGCCTAATAAATGGGTGAGGGCAGTTCTTGTGGGTTTCTCCCTTTACTGAACCCCACTGACTGCCAGTGTGCAGAGTTGGGGTCACGGCCATAGTGGGACTGGGGCAGTTCCAGGCTGGGGGACAGTCCTGCAAGGCATCTACCAGTCGCTTTAATAGGAAATTTAATGAGACTGCAGCAGAGGTCCCAGGTTTTAAGGGCTCATGAACCTGCCTAATTAAAGGGTCAGGACAGACCCTCTGGGTTCCCCCGTTTACTGAACCCCACTGACTGCCATAGTGGGGAGAGTGGGGGTAACGGCCATAGTGGGACTGGGGCAGTGCCAGGCTGGGTGACAGACCTGTAAGAGACCTGTCTTATTTCTGATGTAAATGTCACATCCTGACCAAGAATCGAATGCTCTGATGTTTACTCGATGAGTATTCATTTTAAGCTACAATAAGCCTATATTTATGTTAGAGACCCCCCCCCCCCCCCGATGGTGCCTTTGCAAATGAGGGCTATTACCTTTAATCTAAAATGGTTGCATTGTTTGAGTATCTGTAGTTTGTGTGTGTGTCTGTGTATACCTGTCAAACGTGTATCTGTGGATGTGTGGATGTTAGTGTGTATGTATGTGTGGATGGATGGATGTGTGAATGGATGGATGTGCCAATTTATGTGTTGATGTGTATGTGTGTGTATGCATGGAAGTGTGCGTACGGATGGATGTGCGGATGTGTATATGTATGTGTGGATGGGTGGGTGAACTGTCGCATTGTCATTCACCAGCACGCCATTATCATAAGTAATTCACTCATTGTTTAAATAATTTGACCAAATAAACAGTGAAACGATCGACATTAAAAATAAAACTTTATATAATCATTTATTTCCCCCAATTTATTTGTTTGCATCACATCTGCTCTTCATCTGAATATTCTTCATCAGATTCCAAGTTTTTTGATAAGTTTTGATAAGTCCATTGATGTTAGTTGAACTTCAAGTGGAGGGTTAGGCAGAGGCTACAAAAAAAAAACATTGCATAGTAATTAAGTCTGCATGGACTTCAATTTATAACATTTCAACTTCTTCTTAATGTTAATGAGAATAACACTACCATGCTTGTTACTACCATTAATAAATTAGCTCAAGTTCAAATTTACATACACCAATTCCTTTCTACATAAAATCAGCCATTTCTGACCATTTCTCACTCCAATGGAAGCCTATAAAGTGCAGTGTATAATTCCTCCGTTTTTCTCCCGTGGCCGGAGCCTGGAAACGGCCGCTACCGACGGCACTATTTACCGCCCCCCCCCCCCCCTCCCCGCGGAGAGGATCCAAACACACTCCGCGTTCGCGAATCTACCGCATCTTAATTGAGATCGCGGCTTCACTATGTTAAGTACATAGGCCCCGCGGTTTGAGCACTTTCCCCCGGTAAGTTATCGCAGGCAGCTCCGAGAATAGATGTTAAAGAAAACTTATTAGACTTCAACAGTGGACTAACAGTCATTAGTGGAAATGTTTAATTTACTTTGTTATGGGTACACATAGTTTAGGCCATCAACTTCATGAATGAATGAATGCATGAATGAATGAATGAATGAATGAATGAATGAATGAATGAATGAATGAATGAATGAATGAATGAATGGATGAATGAATGAATGAATGAATGAATGAATGAATGAATGAATGAATGAATGAATGAATGAATGAGTGAATGAGTGAATGAATTAGTGAGTGAATGAGTGAACGAGTGAGTGAATGAATGAGTGAATGAATGAGTGAATGAATGAATGAATGAATGTGTGAATGTCCAGCCTCCAAATTGTCATAAATTCAGACTTTAGATCTTACCTTTCAGTTCCAGTTGATTCACAAAGTTTGACTGGTTTCACGAATTGGCTGTCCTCTCTGTGTTGCAGCACCTCAGCAGGGACTTTGCTTTCAAGGCTTTGTTCCACTTCTATCCACTTAGCTGCACTTTCTTCAGACTTCTTAATGCTTTTCTCACTAAATTCAATTACCCTGCTGCACGTTTCCACAACATGTAATCCACGGAACAACAAAGAACCTTCATTGGAATCTCCAGTAAAATTTTTATTTTTTATTTATTTAACCTTTATTTAACCAGGAGAAGTCTCATTGAGATTAAAAATCTATTTTACAAGAGAGTCCTGGCCAAGACAGGCAGCAGCACAGTTCCACAGTTACAGTTAATTTAAAAACAACAGAGAACATATAAATAGAGTCACAGTCAGAACATCATCAAACAAAGCATGTACAGACAGAAGAGCCCGCTTCAACATCATTAAGAAGGGATTTAAATCTGTTTATAGAAACCAGCTCCTTAAGTTTCGGTTCATTCTGCAGCTGGTTCCATGCGAAGGGAGCAGCATAACTAAATGCCCTTTCCCCCAGTTCAGTACGGACTTTAGGTACAGTTAGTAAGAACAAGTCCTCAGAGCGGAGCTGATAAGTTCCTGTGCTTTTTCGAATTACATACTTCTGCAGGTATGAAGGAAGAACACCGAGGATAGTCTTATAAATAAGGATATGCCAGTGATGGAGTCTGCGGGTGGACAGGGCAAACCATCCAACTTGAGCATACAAAGAGCAGTGGTGCGTGAGGGTTTTAAAATTAGTAACAAATCTCAGTGCTCCGTGGTAGACCGTGTCCAAAGACTGTAGGCATTTTGAAGATGCATTCATATATAAAACATCACCATAGTCCAACACAGACATAAACGTTGCAGCAACAAGTCTTTTTTTGGCTTCAAACGAAAAACAAGATTTGTTTCTAAAGTAAAAACCTAATTTTATCTTTAGTTTTTTCACAAGTTGCTGGATATGAGGTTTAAAAGAGAGAGAATCGTCAATTATAATTCCCAGATATTTATATTGAGACACAGATTCAATCACAGAGCCCTATAAAGTGGTGATAGGAGGGAGGTCCGAGGGCTTTGATTTAGCTTTAGTGAACAGCATGAGCTTTGTCTTGTCAGCATTTAAACAAGTTTTAAATCACACAGGTTACGTTGCACAGTGTTAAAAGCAGTTTGGAGCTGACAGAGAGCCTGATTTGAGGTAGACGCAGAGCAATATATCACTGTGTCGTCAGCATAAAAGTGAAAATTTGCGTTCGGAGCTTTATGATCTAGACTATTAATATAAATAGTAAATAATAAAGGTCCTAGAACCGATCCCTGTGGCACACCCTTGGATAAATTAAGAGAGCTAGAAGTAATACCTTCTGCTCGCACACACTGGGATCTGCCTGATAGATAGTTTTTAAACCAACAGACAGCTTGATCAGACAAACTGATGCTGCATAGTCTTTGTAACAATAAAGCATGATCCACAGTATCGAAAGCCTTTGATAGGTCAACGAAAAGGGCTGCACAGTGTTGCTTATTGTCTAAAAATTCAATAAAATCATTTACTGAATCTCCAGTAAAACAGGCATCAGTAGAAGCACTCTCAGCCACGTTGTGTGCTCCCTGCCTAGTTAGCCTGAAACCGCGTGGTTGGGCAACTGGCGTCCGACTCAATATTAAACGTGCTTTCATTGGTCTAAAAATACCCGAAAATGTACCGGTTTTTCTCTAATTTAATAAATATGTGCAAGCTTTGTTCTTGACGAGTTGCAGGGTGATTTATATAATATTTTTACACAATATGTGAACTTTTCACGTAATTTCGTAAGTAGGGTCACGAAACTGCACCAAAAAGGTTCCTCGGCCCACAGTTTATAAGCTTCATTGTAGTACGGAATGACTCGGACGAGACGTTAAGAAGATTTATGGCAAACAAACTTCAACCAATACCACACCTTCATCCTGATTGGAAGACACTGACTAAGGAGGGTGAAATGGTTATACATGACTGGCCTGAGAGCACTAAGCACATTCGGATGCATGGCAGAGAAGCAGAGGACATATTGAGAAAATGGACTTGGTGGGAAAGAGACTAGAACTGGGGACTGAATACTACCGTGCGCCCTTTGATTAGTTTTTGTACAGTTATTGATAGTGATTACTTTGTTCTTATTTTGGTTTCACAGGAGGATATACGATACGTTGCACACCCTTATGTTAGTTAGGCAGGTGGGACGAGGGGATAACAGACAACAATTAGTTTCAGTAGGTGTATTAGTGGGTGCTGTTGAATATGGATTAATTGGGTGTGACCAAATGCCAAGAGGGGCAAATGTAGAGAGTTTTGAGAATTGTAAGGACGATGAGTAGGTTATAGTTTGGGTAACCCTAGAGCTCACATACTGGCGAGCATGATGGGAAAATGGCCAAGATAGAACGTAGTTAAAATAGCCAAAAATGAAACATTCTGCTGAGAAGCGGGCATTTTACCGAACGTACGAATTGTTAAAGACATTTATTTGAAATGTCATCCAAGTTGCTACCAGAGTTACACGTCAGCTACATAATCGGCCATTCAATGTGAGTAGATATTTCACTCCAGTCTTCAGCTGCTCCCTGAATTTCCTCTGTGTCAGTGTATAGATACACGTGTTTGTGCACATACTGAGAATCTGCAACATATATCCAAACTCCTGCAGGATATATACCGGGTTGCTCAAATATCTATCGGTGAAAAATGGATTATATGCTTGCCATTTCAGAGAATGGACCACATAGGGAATCCAAAATAATATGAAATTGCCTGATATAGCGAAGAGCAAAATCATCGATTTTCTCCGGTTCTCCACCTCTGCATCCTTCTGGTTCTCATCGCTGTTCCGAAGTCGTCTGCGAACTCTATTGGCCGCTATGACATGTCTGACAGTTAACCCATTGAACACCAGGATTAAACCGATCGGTAACAACGGTGCTAAGATGCTGTCAAGTAACTCGAAACCTTTCCATTCCGACAAAGTGGCGTACTCCTCTGTGTAGGCGCAACGCCAAGGCATATTGTCAATTATAACAAAAGGCTCTATGGCAAAGTAAAAGGGGAACGATCGGGCGCAGCTGACGACAGGCACAGTCACCATAACCACACACGCTGCTCTCTCGCTGTTGTAGCGCTTACGTTGCTTTTGACAACAGACCGCCATAAAGCGATCGCAAGTGAAACTGACGGTGAACCAAACGGAACAGTCCATTGTCACTACTCTTAGTACTAGTGTCAGAGCGCAAACCGGAGTAATGTGCAAGGAACGAGAATAAACGTATATGTTATTAGTTTGTTGAATTGCAGCAACAATGACAACTACCATTAGATCCGCTGTTGCCATTCCCACTAGGTAACGGGTAATGCATTTGGAGAGACCACATTTTCCCCGGGAGAGGATCACAATCGCCGTTAAATTAACTGCAAGAAACAAAATAAAACGTTAGTTTCAACGAGCTAAAACCTGATCCAGTTTACTAAATTTCGGTTCGTAGAAATACTAAGAGAGGTGCTGATCGAAGAGGTTCTTACCGTCGGCCTCCTAAAGTCTACTACGCACTGATCACCTCAGTCATTTCGAGTCGTTGCGTCAATCGAAATGAACTTGTATCAGAGAGCATTAGACTCAGGTAGAACTGCTTCCTTAGGCATATCAGACGTAGCAAGTGGAAACACAGCCATAAAATCAAAATTGGCAAATGAATCAGAGAACGGAACACCGGAAGGTTTTTCAGCTAGTTGTGATAATTCAACAGGCATGTTGACAGACATGTATATATTTCTCACTCGCTGACTCTTGGTGGAAAAGTCTGTATTAATCAGACCCAGAGCTTGAAGAATAAGCGCCAGAAACAAGTTAAATACGGTTACATGCTGAAAAAATGTAAACATTAGGTCTAAATTAACTGGCCTGATTGCCAAAAGAACCAGACATCAATAAGAACAAAATGCCAGAAATAAAACAGACGCTGACGCCTGAACCTTCCGAAGAAACGCGTCAGTTGAGGTAGCATCTGGGCTGGGTATCAAAGCGACTATTCTTCGGAGCAGCAGGTAGAGAAAGGAAGGAGAACTGCACACAGGGCGGCACGGTGCGCAGCGCTAAATGTGCTGCCTGACAGCGACAACCACCCGGGTCTGATCCTGCACGGAGTTTGTACATTCTCCCCGTGATCTTCTTGGGATTTCTCCGGGATCTCCGGTATCCACCCACACTCCAAATATGCACAGGTTTGTAGGCTGATTGGCTTGGTACAATTGTAAATTGCCCCTAGTGTGCAGTCAGTGTGCGGGTATTGCTGGTTGGCGCGGACTCGGTTGATCGAAGGGGTACCTTTCCGCGCAGTTTTTCAGTACAAAACTAAACGTACTAGTCCCAGTATCTTACCAGGAATACCAACCGCCACAAGTAGAGGGTAGAAAGTACCGGCTATGTAGTAAATTGCTGGATATTCCATTTCCCATGTGAAGCAGCGAACAATCACACATAACTTTCCAAACTATCCATCTGTACTGGTGATTGAGTTAGCACCCATTTATACAAAAGAGGATATTCCTCTGAGACAATTAGCGTGACCGTCTCCTCTGGCACATCAGCCACAGCCCACGGAACAAACATCAACCATAACTGTTTTTTTCTCATTGCGCAAGGAATTTCTGTCCTCGAGGGATTACACGAAATGTTAATTTTAATGTTTTTTGTCACATTTTTACGAAAGGGAATGTTGCAAACGAGGTTAAAAGTTTCTTAAATGTGATTACTCCTGCGATCAATATTATTTCTAACATGAACAATGAACGTCAAATATTTAACATTAATAACATTAGGTGCACTGTGTTATTTAGTAAAATCAAGCTATAAGGAGTTTAAGAAGGAACTGCAGATGCTGGAAAATCGAAGGTACACAAAAATGCTGGAGAAACTCAGCGGGTGCAGCAGCATCTATGGAGCGAAGGAAATAGGCAACGTTTCGGGCCGAAACCCTTCTTCCGACTTCAGTCTGTAATGTAATTAAGGGTCTTAGTTTGGGAAGTAACGTTAGACATACGTCTTCCTTGAAAGGAATGGTTCACGCCACCATCTTGCCACTCGGAAGTTGTTATTCGCAGGATCAAACGTCACCGACGATGCTAATTAAACAATGGATGCATTTCCTGACTTCCAATGATATCAACACATCCAAGCAGATATTGGAGTCACTTGTGAGGAATACGGAGCGGCTGTTAAACGAAATCACGTGGAAAGTTTAGCTCTCAAGAAAGGAAAGATGGAAAATTCTGGGATCTACAGGCCAGTGAACTTAACATCTGCAGTTGCAAAGTTATTAGAGTTTCAAGGGGATAGGTTACACAGGAAAGGAAATATTCACATTTGAAGATGTGACCAAAAAGGTTGACGAGGGCAGAGTTGCAGATGTTGTGTACAGTGTATTTGGACTTCAGCAAAGCATTTGACAAGGTTCCACTTGATAAGCTGCTCTGGAATGTTAGATCGCATGGGATTCAAGGAGAGATAACCGGATGTATAGAAAATTGTCTTCACGGAAGGATGCAGAGGGTAATGGTCGAAGGTTGTTTCTCGGACTGGAGGCCTGTTGCTTGCCTCAGAGATCGATGCTTGGCCCATTACTGTTTCGCATGTATACAAATTACAGTGTGAGAATGTACATGGTAAGATTAGAAAGTTTGCAGATGACACAAAAGTGGGTTGGATTGCAGGTAGCGAAGCTGAATGTCAAACATTGCAGCGGGATCATGATCGATTAGGAATGGTGGATGGAAATTAATACACAGAAATGTGAGTTGTTACATGTTGGAAAGTCTTACATGACCAGGATCCACTCAGGGCTCTGCAGAGTGTTATAGAACCGAGGGATCTGGAATTGCAGGTACATAGGAGTTGGGAGGTCATGTTGCAGTTATTCAGGACATTGATAACACCGCATTTAGACCGTGTTTAGTTCTGGGCACATTTTTACGGGGAAGATGTCGTTGGAAAGCGTACAGGGAAGCTTTACGATGATGTTCACGTGGTGCGATGGTCTGAACTGAAGGAAGAGGTTAAGTTGGCTGGGACTATATTCCTTGAAACGCAGGAAGATGAGGTCTGATCTAACGGATGCGTATAAAGTTATGAGAGGAATAAATCCGGTGGATGCACAGGTTATATCCCTGTAGGGTAATCGATATTCAAAGGACGGTTGAGGTGAATGGGGCCGATATAATGGGAATCTGCGAGGTAGCTTTTTCACACAATTGGTGTATGAAACATTCAGACCTCATCTTCCTGCGTTTCAAGGAATGTAGTCCCAGCCAGCTTTACCTCTTCCTTCAGTTCAGGCCCACGTTACTAGGTGCTGACTGATTAATAATGTAACCAAAATGCTAATAGCGCATACATACTATAGATTCAAACAAAGTCCCCGTATCTAATGGGCGGCCTACAAACCTATCCAGCGCGCATCGGTACAGATCCGGATCTCCTCCCTTCACCGTGCGGCGGGAGCACCGGGTACCCGGGGGACAAACACGGCGACGCAGGCGATCGGAGCACCGAGCGTGGTGGAGAGGGAACTGGAGTCACAATCAATGGTTGGTCTGCAGCTGCACGTCGTGAGAGAGGAGAATGCCCGTCAGTAGATGTGTAGATCGGACGCGTCGCATCACGATACGAGACAGCAGGACATGGTTCCTTCACGGGAAGGAGATGTTGACCGTTGACGCCTGTAGATCCCTCCATCTGCACTCACCAGACATGAGCGCGGTGCTTTTTCGGAATTGTGAATGAAGCCCAAACGGCCCAATCCTTGTTGGTTTGAAGGCGAGCGACTTGGCCACTGGAGAGAGGTTTAAGTGGTTGGGTATCGCGTTTCAGTTGGAGTTGTTTCTGGACGGCAATTGCTGCAGTAGATGTTGGGGCACAGGAAGTACAGCACGGCTCAGCCGGGACATCAGGTGTTGGGCAGGAGAACCGAGTATTGGGTTAAGGGCGATGTTTCTCAGGTTTCGCAGATGAAACATCGGATTTAGCAAGGTGTGAGCGCTCCATCAATTGCTTGGCGCTCCGGACAGCCCGTTCTGCAAGTACGGTTGATTGTGGGAATTCTGGACTGCTGGTGACATGGCGAAAATCCCATCGTTGAGCAAAGTTTCTAAAACACTGGCTAATGGACTGACTGCCGTTATCTGACAAGTGGCGTGCGGGGGCACTCTGTACGGTGAAGTTGCGCGCCAGCTTTTGGATTACATAGAAACATAGAAATTAGGTGCAGGAGTAGGCCATTCGGCCCTTCGAGCCTGCACCGCCATCCAATATGATCATGGCTGATCATCCAACTCAGTATCCCGTACCTGCCTTCTCTCTATATCCTCGGATCCCCTTAGCCACAAGGGCCACATCTAACTCCCTCTTAATTATAGCCAATGAACTGGCCTCGACTACCCTCTGTGGCAGAGAGTTCCAGAGATTCAACACTCTCTGTGTGAAAATAGTTCTTCTCATCTCGGTTTTAAAGGATTTCCCCCTTATCCTTAAGCTGTGACCCCTTGTCCTGGACTTCCCCAACATCGGGAGCAATCTTCCTGCATCTAGCCTGTCCAATCCCTTAAGAATTGTATAAGTTTCTATAAGATCCCCTCTCCATCTCCTAAATTCTAGAGAGTATAAACCACGTCTATCCAGTCTTTCTTCATAAGACAGTCCTGACATCCCAGGAATCAGTCTGGTGAACCTTCTCTGCACTCCCTCTATGGCAATAATGTCCTTCCTCAGATTTGGAGACCAAAACTGTACGCAATACTCCAGGTGTGGTCTCACCAAGACCCTGTACAACTGCAGTAGAACCTCCCTGCTCCTATACTCAAATCCTTTTGCTATGAAAGCTAACATACCATTCGCTTTCTTCACTGCCTGCTGCACCTGCATGCCTACTTTCAATGACTGGTGTACCATGACACCCGGGTCTCGCTGCATCTCCCCTTTTCCTAGTCGGGCACCATTTAGATAATAGTCTGCTTTCCTGTTTTTGCTGCAGCGGATGTTGGGCTTTGGAGCAGGTCGATTTCGAACCCGCCCGAATACGAGTCAACGAGAACCAGATACTGTTTGCCACGCTACTCGAATATGTCAGAAGCAAGATTGGACCAAGGCAGAGGAGAAACATTCTTAAACATTCTTATTCTTAAACTGTGGCCCCTGTTCCTGGACTCCTCGAACATCGGAAACATGTTTCCTGCCTCTAGTTTGTCCAAGCCCTTAACAATCTTATATGTTTCAATGAGATACCCTGTCATCCTTCTAAACTCCAGAGTGTACAAGCCCAGCTGCTCCATTCTTTCAGCATATGACAGTCCCGCCATCCCGGGAATTTACCCTGTAAACCTACGCTGCACTCCCTCAATAGCAAGAATGTCCTTCCTCAAATTAGGGGACCAAAACTGCACACAATACTCCAGGTGTGGTCTCACTAGGGCTCTGTACAACTGCAGAAGAACCTCTTTGCTCCTGTATTCGAGTCCTCTTGTTATAAAGGCCAACATGCCATTTGCTTTCTTCACTGCCTGCTGTACCTGCATGCTTACTTTCAGAAACTGATGTACAAGGAGCCCCAGATACTGTTGTACTTCCCCTTTTCCCAACTTGACACCATTTAGATAGTAATCTGCCTTCCTGTTTTTGCTAACAAAGTGGATAACCTCACATTTATCCGCATTAAACTTCATCTGTCATGCATCTGCCCACTCCCCCAACCTGCCTAAGTCACCCTGTATTCTCATATCATCCTCCTCACACTTCACACTGCCACCCAGCTTTATGTCATCTGCAAATTTGCTAATGTTAATTTGAATCCCTTCATCCAAATCATTGATGTATATTGTAAATAGCTGCGATACCAGCACCGAGCCTTGCGGTACCCCACTAGTCACTGCCTGGCATTCTGAAAGGGACCCGTTAATCCCTTATCTTTATTTCCTGTCTGCCAACCACTTCTCTATCCATGTCAGCACTCTACCCACAATACCATGTGCCCTAATGTTGCTCACTAATCTCCTATGTGGGATCTTATCGAATGCTTTCTGAAATTCCAGGTACACTACATCCACTGGCTCTCCCTTGTCCATTTTCCTAGTTACATCGTCAAAAGATTCCAGAAGATTAATCAAGCATGTTTTCCCCTTCGTAAATCCATGCTGACTCGGACCGATCCTGTTACTGCTATGCAAATGTGCGACTATCTCATCTTTTATAATTGACTCCAGCATCTTCCCCACCACCGGTGTCAGGCTAACTGGTCTATAATTACCCGTTTTCTCTCTCTCCCCTTTCTTTAAAAGTGAGATAACATTAGCTACCCTCCAATCCACAGAAACTGATCCCGAGTCTATAGAACATTAGAAAATGATCACCAATGCATCCACGATTTCTAGAGCCACTTCCTTGAGAACGCTGGGATACAGACCATCAGGCCCTGGGGATTTATCAGCCTTCAGTCCCATCAGTCTATCCAACACCATTTCCTGCCTAATGTGGATTTCCTTCAGTTCCTCTGGCACCAGAGATCCTCTGGCCACTACTAAATCAGGAAGAAGGTGTGTGTCGTCCTTAGTGAAGACAGATCCAAAGTACTTGTCCTACTCATCTGCCATTTCCTTGTTCCCCATAATATATTCACCTTTTTCGGTTTTCAAGGGTCCAACTTTGGTCTTAACAATTTTTTTCCTCTTTACATACCTAAAGAAACGTTTACTATCCTGCTTTATATTCTTGGCTAGCTTACCTTCGTACCGCATCTATTCTCCCCGTATTGTCTTTTTGGTTATCTTCTGTTGTTCTTTACACATTACCCAATCCTCTTGCTTCCCGCTCATCTTTGCTACGTTGTACTTCTTCGCTTTAATTTTTATACTGTCCCTGACGTCCCTTGTCAGCCATGGTCGTCCCTTTCTCCCCTTGGAATCTTTCTTCCTCCTAGGAATGAACTGACCCCGCACCTTCAGTATAATTCCTAGAAACACCTGCCATTTTTGTTCCACTGTCATCCCTGCTAGTGTATCTTCCCAGTCAACTTTGGCCAGCTCCTCCCTCATGGCCCCATAGTCCCCTTTCTTTAACTGCAACACTGACACCTCCGATCTACTCTTCTCCCTCTCCAATTGTAGATTAAACCTGACCATGTTATGGTCACTGCCTCCTAAAGGCTCATTAACCTCGAGGTCTTTTATCAAATCCGGTTCATTACATAACACTAAATCCAGAATTGCCTTCTCCTCGGTAGGCTCCAATACAAGCTGTTCAATGAATCCATCACGAAGGCACTCTACAAAGTCCCTTTCTTGGGGTCCAGTACCAACCTGATTTTCCAAGACTACCTACATGTTGAAATCTCCCATAACAACCATAGCATTACTTTTGCTACATGGCAATTTTAACTCCTGAATCAACTTGCACCCTATGTCCAGGCTTCTGTTTAGGGGCATGTAGATTAGTCCCATTAGGGTATTTTTACCCTTACAATTCCTTAGTTCTACCCACACTGACTCCACATCTCCTGTTTCAATGTCACCCCTTGAAAGGGACTGAATTTCATTCCTCACCAACAGAGCAACCCCACCCCCTCTGCCCACCTGTCTGTCTTTTCGATAGGAGGTATACCATTGACTATTCAGTTCCCAGCCCTGGTCCTCTTGCAGCCATGTCTCAGTAATTCCCTCAACATCATACTTGCCAGTTTCTAAATTAGCCTCAAATCGTCCACTTTATTCATTATACTTCGCGCATTCATATAAAGTACTTTGATCTCCGTATTCACTTCCCCCCTCGCACCGCTCGCAATTGGCCCTGGCCTTACTCTGTTGTCCATTCTCAAGCTTTCCTTCCCATTGATTCGAGAAGTGGAAGTGGAAGTTGAAGTAGAAAGGAACTTGAAGTGGAAAGGTATAAAAACACATAGAACCCGAAGGGAAATTACAGAGATAATGGGCGCTGGATATGCAACAGAGTTATCCACCGGGTTAATGTGATGGATGTAGCAGAACTTATTTTGAAATTAGAACAGTTAGAAAGAAGATGTGTAAAGTGGCCGTACTGGGATTGAAAGATGCCGAGACACTTAGTAAGGTAGGGGAGGAAGACAATGCAACCCTTTCTTGAGGAGATAAAATTCTTAAACCCTATGAGGAGACAATAAACAGAACGATAGACTGAGTGATCTACTGAGTAATATTTCTCAGGATGAGCGTTGGGAACAGGTATGTGGTATTTATTCCAACTGGCTAATGTGTGAGGTACATGGTGGCATTCTAATGTTAGCTACCCACCAAGTCCCCAAATTGATATCGAATCAACAACTGGAAAAAGTGAGTCAAGATATGCAATCTGACTGTCACGTAAGATCGTTGTCTATAGCGAGACAAGTGGATCGGATGTACCAAGATTCTCAGGGAACATATATTTTTGGAGTTGTTCTACATGTCCCACGCCAGCTGAAGAATAAGACGTTTATCCTATACCAGCTGCATATTATTGGGCAGTATAAACAGGGAGCTCCGATGACAATGCACAATGCTCTTCAACATAATGTGATAATTGATAAAGTACCAAGGGGCATCATATTGGACCGATTTCATCAAACAAGAAATAATGAGTATGATGGAGTTTGGTTGTGGATTTACTCATTAAATAACGGTAAGCTTTCGATTGATGTAAAACCTAATGCTTCTTTTGCGAGTGTTGCCTATAAATGGGAAAATATTGGGTCCCTGCCTCTGCTAAGTGGCATTGAACGAGTGGTCGGAAATGTACTCTTGGCATAATATTGTAAACCGGAGTTTAACGAGACAGATCACTAACCGAGACAAGAAATTAATGGTACTGCCGGTGGGAAAATCTATAACAGTAAGCTGCATTGTAGTACGGAATGGCTCGGACGAGACGTTAAGAGGATTTAGCGCAAACAGATATCAACAAAACCCACACCTTCATCCTGATTGGAAGACACTGACTAAGGAGGGTGAAATGGTTATACATGACTGGCCTGAGAGCACTAAGCCTATTCGGTAGCATGGCAGAGAAGCAGAGGACATATTGAGAAAATGGACTTAGTGGGAAAGGAACTGGGGACTGAATACAAACGTGCACCTTTGATTAGTTTTTGTACACTTATTGATAGTGATTACTTTGTTCTTATATTGGTTTCACAGGATAAGTTGAAAACCCTGATGTTAGTTAGGCAGGTGGGAAGAGGGGATAACAGACAACAATTAGTTTCATTAGGTGTATTAGTGGGTGCTGTTGAATATGGATTAATTGGGTGTGACCAATTGCCAAGAGGGGGAAATGTAGAGAGTTTTGAGAATTATAAGGACGATGAGTAGGTTATAGTTTGGGTAACCCTGGCGAGCATGAGGGGAAAATGGCCAAGATAAAACGTAGTTAAAATAGCCAAAAATGAAACATTCTGCTGAGAAGCGGGTATTTTACCGAACGTACGAATTGTTAAAGACATTTATTTGAAATTTCATCCAAGTTGCTACCAGAGTTACACGTCAACTACGTAATCGGCCATTCAATGTGAGTAGATATTTCACTCCAGTCTTCAGCTGCTCCCTGAATTTCCTCTGTGTCAGTGTATAGATACACGTGTTTGTGCACATACTGAGAATCTGCAACATATATCCAAACTCCTGCAGGATATATACCGGGTTGCTCAAATATCTATCGGTGAAAAAGAAATTATATGCTTGCCATTTCAGAGAATGGACCACATAGGGAATCCAAAATAATATGAAATTGCCTGATATAGCGAAGAGCAAAATCATCGATTTTCTCCGGTTCTCCACCTCTGTATCCTTCTGGTTCTCATCGCTGTTCCGAAGTCGTCTGCGAACTCTATTGGCCGCTATGACATGTCTGACAGTTAACCCATTGAACACCAGGATTAAACCGATCGGTAACAACGGTGCTAAGATGCTGTCAAGTAACTCAACACCTTTCCATATCGACAAAGTGGCGTACTCCTCTGAGAAGGCGCAACGCCAAGGCATCTTGTCAATTATAACAAAAGGCTCCATGGCAAAGTAAAAGGGGACCGATCGGGCGCAGCTGACGACAGCCACAGTCACCATAACCACACACGCTGCTCTCTCGCTGTTGTAGCGCTTACGTAGCTTTTGACAACAGACCGCCATAAAGCGATCGCAAGTGAAACTGACGGTGAACCAAACGGAACAGTCGATTGTCACAACTCTTAGTACTAGTGTCAGAGCGCAAACCGGAGTAATGAGCAAGGAACGAGCGTAAACGTATATGTTATTAGTTTGTTCAATTGCAGCAACAATGACAACTACCATTAGATCCGCTGTTGCCATTCCCACTAGGTAACGGGTGATGCATTTGGAGAGACCACATTTTCCACGGGAGAGGATCATAATCGCCGTTAAATTAACTGCAAGAAACAAAATAAAACGTTAGTTTCGATGAGCTAAAACCTGATCCAGTTTACTAAATTTCCGTTCTTAGAAATACTTAGAGCGGTGCTGAACGAAGAGGCAGATGTGTCGGCAATTTGCTGCAATTTACGGTCGGCCTAAAGTCTACGACGCACTGATCACCTCAGCCATTTCGAGTCGTTGCGTCAATCGAAATGAACTTGTTTCAGAGAGCATTGGACTCAGGGAGAACTGCTTCCTCACGCATATCAGACTTAGCAAGAGGAAACACAGCCATAAAATCAAAACTGGCAAATGAATCAGAGAACGGAACACCGGAAGGTTTTTCAGCTAGTTGTGATAATTCAACAGGCATGTTGACAGACATGTGTACATTTCTCACTCGCTGACTCTTGGTGGAAAAGTCTGTATTAATCAGACCCAGAGCTTGAAGAATATGCGCCAGAAACAATTTAAATACGGTTAGATGCTGAAAAAATGTAAACATTAGGTCTAAATTAACTGGCCTGATTGACAAAAGAACCACACATCAATAAGAACAAAATGCCAGAACTAAAACAGACGCTGACGCCTGAACCTTCCGAAGAAACTCGTCAGTTGAGGTAGCATCTGGGCTGGGTATCAAAGCGACTATTCTTCATAGCAGCAGGTACAGAAAGGAAGGAGAACTGCACACAGGGCGGCACGGTGCGCAGCGTTAAATGTGCTGCCTGACAGCGACAACCACCCGGGTCTGATCTTGCACGGAGTTTGTACATTCTCCCCGTGATCGGTTTTCTCCGGGATCTCCGGTATCCGCCCACACTCTAAAGATGCGCAGCTTTGTAGGCTGATAGGCTTGGTACAATTGTAAATTGTTCCTAGCGTGTGCAGTCAGTGTGCGGGGATTGCTGGTTGGCGCGGACTCGGTTGATCGAAGGGGTATCTTTCCGCGCAGTTTTTCAGTACAAAACTAAACGTACTAGTCCCAGTATCTTACCAGGAATTCCTACCGCAACAAGTAGAGGGTAGAAAGTGCCGGCTATGTAGTAAATTGCTGGATATTCCATTTCTTATGTGAAGCAGCGAACAACCACACATAACTTTCCAACTGTCCATCTGTACTGGTGATTGAGTTAGCACCCATTTATACAAAAGGGGATAATCCTCTGAGACAATTAGCGTGACCGTCTCCTCTGGCACATCAGCCACAGCCCACGGAACAAACATCAACCATAACTGTTTTTTTCTCATTGCGCAAGGAATGTCTGTCCTCCAGGGATTACACGAAATGTTAATTTAAATGTTTTTTGTCACATTTTACGAAACCGAATGTTGCAAACTCTATTTCTATGACACGAGGTTAAAAGTCTCTTAAATGTGATTACTCCTGCGATCAATATTATTTCTAACATGAACAATGAACGTCAAATATGTAACATTAATAACATTAGGTGCACTGTGTTATTTGGTCAAATCAAGCTATAAGGAGTTTAAGAAGGAACTGCAGATGCTGGAAAATCGAAGGTACACAAAAATGCTGGAGAAACTCAGCGGGTGCAGCAGCATCTATGGAGCGAAGGGAATAGGCAACGTTTCGCTCGAAACCCTTCTTCAGACTGAAGTCGGAAGAAGGGTTTCTGCCCGAAACGTTGCCTATTTCCCTTCGCTCCAGGTATGCTGCTGCACCCGCTGCGTTTCTCCAGCATTTTTGTGTACCTTCCAAGCATTAAGGATCTTAGTTTGGGAAGTAACGTTAGACATACGTCTTCCTTGAAAGGAATGATTCACGCCACCATCTTGCCACTCGGAAGTTATTATTCGCAGGATCAAACGTCACCGACGATGCTAATTAAACAATGGATGCATTTCCTGACTTCCAATGATATCAACACATCCAAGCAGATATTGGAGTCACTTGTGAGGAATACGGAGCGGCTGTTGAACGAAATCACGTGGAGAGTTTAGCTCTTAAGAAAGGAAAGATGGAAAATTCTGGGATTTACAGGCCAGTGAACTTAACATCTGCAGTTGCAAAGTTATTAGAGTGTTTCAAGGGGATATGTTACACAGGAAAGGAAATATTCGCATTTGAAGATGTGCCAAAAAGGTTGACGAGGGCAGAGCTGCAGATGTTGTATACAGTGTATTTGGACTTCAGCAAAACATTTGACAAGGTTCCACACGATAAGCTGCTCTGGAAGGTTAGATCGCATGGGATTCAAGGAGAGGTAACCGGTGGTATAGAAAATTGGCTTCATGGAAGGAAGCAGAGGGTAATGGTCGAAGGTTGTTTCTCGGACTGGAGGTCTGTGGTGTGCCTCAGAGATCGATGCTTGGCCCATTACTGTTTCGCATGTATACAAATTACAGTATGAGAATGTACATGGTAAGATTAGAAAGTTTGCAGATGGCACAAAAGTGGGTTGGATTGCAGGTAGCGAAGATGGATGTCAAACATTGCAGCGGGATCATGATCGATTAGGAATGGTGAATGGAAATTAATACTGAAATATCAGTTGTTACATTTTGGAATGTCTTACATGACCAGGATCCACTCTGGGCTCTGCAGAGTGTGATAGAACAGAGGGATCTGGAATTGGAGGTACATAGAAGTTGGGAGGTCATGTTGCAGTTATGCAGGACATTTATAACACCGCATTTAGACCGTGTTTAATTCTGGGCACCTTTTTATGGGGAAGATGTCGTTGGAAAGCGTACAGGGAAGCTTTACGAGGATGTTCACGTGGTGCGAGGGTCTGAACTGAAGGAAGAGGTTAAACTGGCTGGGACTATATCTTCTCTTGAAACGCAGGAAGATGAGGTCTGATCTAATGGATGCGTATAAAGTTATGAGAGGAATAAATCCGGTGGATGCACAGGTTATATCCCTGAGTAGGGGAATCGAGAATCAAAGGACGGTTGAGGTGAATGGGGACGATATAATGGGAATCTGCGAGGTAGCTGTTTCACACAATTGGTGTATGGAACATTCAGTCCTCATCTTCCAGCCAGCTTAACCTCTTCCTTCAGTTCAGGCCCACGTTACTTGGTGCTGACTGATTAAAAATGTAACCAAAATGCTAATAGCGCATACATATTATAGATTCAAACAAAGTCCCCGTATCTAAGGGGCGGCCTACAAACCCATCCCGCGCGCATCGGTACAGATCCGCATCTCCTCCCGCTCACCGTGCGGCGGGAGCACCGGGTACCCGGGGGACAAACACGGCGACGCAGGCGATCGCAGCACCGAGCGTGGTGGTGAGGGAGCTGGAGTCACAATCAATGGTTGGTCTGCGGCTGCACGTCGTGAGAGAGGAGAAAGTCCGTCAGTAGATGTGTAGATCGGACGCGTCGCATCAGGATACGGGACAGCAGGACGTGGTTCCTTCACGGGAAGGAGATGTTGACGGTTGATACCTGTAGATCCCTCCACCTGCACTCACCAGACATGGGCGCGGCTCTTTTTCGGAATTGTGCATGAAGCCCAAACGGCCCAATCCTTGTTGGTTTGAAGGCGAGGGACTTGGCCACTGGAGAGAGGTCTAAGTGGTTGGGTATCGCGTTTCAGTTGGAGTTGTTTCTGGACGGCAAGTGCTGCAGTAGATGTTGGGGCACAGGAAGTGCAGCACGGGTCAGCCCGGACATCAGGCGTAGGGCTAGAGACGCGAGTATAGGGTCAAGGGCGATGTTTCTCAGGTTTCGCAGGTGAGACATCGGATTTAGCAAGGTGTGAGCGCTCCATCAATTGCTTGGCGCTCCGGACAGCCCGTTCTGCAAGTACGGTTGATTGTGGGAATTCTGGGTTGCTGGTGACATGGCGAAAATCCCATCGTTGAGCAAAGTTTCTAAAACACTGGCTAGTGGACTGACTGCCGTTATCTGACAAGTGGCGTGCGGGGGCACTATGTACGGTGAAGTGGCGCGCCAGCTTTTGGATTACTGCAGCGGATGTTGGGCTTTGGAGTAGGTCGATTTCGAACATGCCCGAATACGAGTCAACGAGAACCAGATACTGTTTGCCACACTACTCGAATATGTCAGAAGCAAGCGTGGACCAAGGCAGAGGAGCAACATTCTTAAACATTCTTATTCTTAAACTGTGGGCCCTGGTTCAGGACTCCTCCAACATCGGGAACGTGTTTCCTGCCTCTAGTTTGTCCAAGCCCTTAACAATCTTATATGTTTCAATGAGATCTCCTCTCATCCTTCTAAACTCCAGAGTGTACAGGCCCAGCTGCTCCATTCTCTCAGCATATGACAGTCCCGCCATCCCGAGAATTTTCCTTGTAAACCTACGCTGCACACCCTCAATAGCAAGAATGTCCTTCCTCAAATTAGGGGACCAAAACTGCACACAATACTCCAGGTATGGTGTCACTCGGGCTCTGTATAATTGCAGAAGGAACTCTTTGCTCCTATATTCGATTCCTCTTGTTATAAAGGCCAACATGCCATTTGCTTTATTCACTGCCCACTGTACCTGCATGCTTACTTTTATAGACTGATGTACAAGGAACCCCCAGATCCCGTTGTACTTCCCCTTTTCCCCAACTTGACACCATTTAGATAGTAATCTGCCTTCCTGTTTTTGCTACCAAAGTGGATAACCTCACATATATCCGCATTAAACTTCATCTGCCATGCATCTGCCCACTTCCCCAACCTGTCCAAGTAACCCTGCATTCTCACAGCATCCTCCTCACACTTCACACTGCCACCCAGCTTTGTGTCATCTGCAAATTTGTTAACGTTACTTTGAAACCCTTCATCCAAATCATTGATGTATATTGTAAATCGCTGCGGTCCCAGCACCGAGCCTTGCGGTACCCCACTGGTCACTGCCTGCCATTCTGAAAGGGACCAGTTAATCTCTACTCATTGTTTCCTGCCTGTCAACCACTTCTCTACTCATGTCAGCACTCTACCCCCAATACCATGTGCCCTAATTTTGCCCACTAATATTCTATGTGGGACCTTATCAAATGCTTTCTGAATGTCCAGGTACACTACAGCCAATGGCTCTCCCTTGTCCATTTTCCTAGTTACATCTTCAAAAAATTCCAGAAGATTAGTCAAGCATGATTTCCCCTTCGTAAATCAATGCTGACTTGGACCGATCCTGTTACTGCTATCCAAATGTGCGGCTATCTCATCTTTTATAATTGACTCCAGCTACTTCCCAACCACCGATGTCAGGCTAACTGGTCTATAATTACCCGTTTTCTCTCTCCCGCCTTTCTTAAAAAGTGGGATAACGTTAGATACCCTCCAATCTACAGGAACTGATCCCGAGTCTATAGAACACTGGAAAATTCATCCACGATTTCGCGAGCCACTTCCTTAAGTACCCTAGGATGCAGACCATCAGACCCTGGGGATTTATCAGCCTTCAGTCCCATCAGTCTATCCAACACCATTTCCTGCCTAATATGGATTTCCTTCAGTTCCTCTGTCACCCCAGATCCTCTGGCCACTACTAAATCAGGAAGATTGTTTGTGTCCTCCTTAGTGAAGACAGATCCAAAGTACTTGTTCAACTCATCTGCCATTTCCTTGTTCCTCATAATAAATTCACCTTTTGTCTTCAAGGTTCCAACTTTGGTCTTAACTAGTTTTTCCTCTTCACATACATAAAGAAGCTTTTACTATCCTGCTTTATATTATTGACTAGCTTACCTTCGTACCTCATCTTTTCTCCCCGTATTGTATTTTTGGTTATCTTCTGTTGTTCTTTAAACATTACCCGATCCTCTTGCTTCCCGCTCATCTTTGCTACGTTATAATTCTTCGCTTTAATTTTTATACTGTCCCTGACGTCCCTTGTCAGTCATGGTCGTCCCTTTCTCCCATTGGAATCTTTCTTCCTCCTAGGAATGAACTGATCCCGCATTTTCTGTATTATTCCTAGAAACACCTGCCATTTTTGTTCCACTGTCACCCCTGCTAGTGTACATTTCCAGTCAACTTTGGCCAGCTCCTCCCTCATGGCCCCATAGTCCCGTTTATTCAACTGCAACACTGATACCTCCGATCTACTCTTCTCCCTCTCCAATCGTAGATTAAACCTGACCATGTTATGGTGACTGCCTCCTAATGGCTCATTAACCTCGAGGTCTTTTTATCAAATCCGGTTCATTACATAACATTAATCCAGAATTGCCTTCTCCTTGGTAGGCTCCAATACAAGCTGTTCAAAGAATCCATCACGAAGGCACGCTACAAAGTCCCTTTCTTGGAGCCCAGTACCAACCTGATTTTCCCAGACTACCTGCATGTTGAAATCTCCCATAACAACCACAGGATTACTTTTGCAACATGGCAATTTTAACTGCTGATTCTACTTGCACCCTATGTCCAGGCTTCTGTTTAGGGGCATGTAGATTAGTCCCATTAGGGTATTTTTACCCTTACAATTCCTTAGTTCTATCCACACTGACTCCACATCTCCTGTTTCAATGTCACCCCTTGAAAGGGACTGAATTTCATTCCTCACCAACAGACCAACCCCACCCCCTCTGCCCACCTGTCTGTCTTTTCGATAGGAGGTTTACCATTGAATATTTAATTTCCAGCCCTCTTGCATCCATGCCTCAGTAATTCCCTCAACAACATACATGCCAGTTTCTAAATTTGCCTCAAATCGTCCACTTTATTCCTTATACTTCGCGCATTCATATAAAGTATTTTGATCTCCGTATTCACTTCCCCCCTCGCACCGCTCGCAATTGGCCCTGGCCTTACTCTGTTGTCCATTCTCAAGCTTTCCTTCCATTTGATTCGAGAAGTGGAAGTGGAAGTTGAAGTAGAAAGGAACTTGAAGTGGAAAGGAATAAAAACACATAGAACCTGAAGGGAAATTACAGAGATAATGGGCGCTGGATATGCAACAGAGTTATCCACCGGGTTAATGTGATGGATGTAGCAGAACTTATTGTGAAATTAGAACAGTTAGAATGAAGATGTATAAAGTGTCCGTACTGGGATTGAAAGATGCCGAGACACTTAGTAAGGTAGGGGAGAAAGCACTGCAAACCTTTTTTGCGGGAGATACAATTCTTAAACCCTATGAGGAGACAATAAACAGCACGATAGACTGAGTGATCTCCTGAATAATATTTCTCAGGATGAGGGAAGGGAACAGTTATGTGGTATTTATTCCAACTGGCTAATGTATCAGGTACAGGGTGGCATTCTAATGTTAACTACCCACCAAGTCCCCAATTTGATATCGAATCAACAATTGGAAAAATGGAGTCAAGATATGCAATCTGACTGTCACGTAAGATCGTTGTCTATAGCGAGACAAGTGGATCGGATGCACCAAGATGCTCAGGGAACACATATTTTTGGAGTTGTTCTCCATGTCCCACGCCAGCTGAAGAATAAGACGTTTATCCTATACCAGTTGCATATTATTGGGCAGTATAAACAAGGAGCTCCGATAATAATGCACAATGTTCTTCAACATAATGTGATAATTGATAAAGTACCAAGGGGCATCATATTGGACCGATGTCATCAAACAAGAAATAATGAGTATGATGGAGTTTGGTTGTGGATTTACTCATTATAATAACGGTAAGCTTTCGATTTATGTAAAACCTAATGCTTCTGTTGCTAGTGTTGCCTATAAATGGGAAAATATTAGGTCGCTGCCTCTGCTAAGTAGCATTGCACGTGTGGTCGGAAATGTACTCTGCGTTGGCATAATATTGTAAACCGGAGTTTAACGCGACAGATCACTAACCGAGACAATAAATTAATGGCACCGCAGGTGGGAAAATCTATAACAGTAAGCTTCATTGTAGTACGGAATGACTCGGACGAGACGTTAAGAATATTTGGCGCAAACAGATATCAACAAATACCACACCTCCATCCTGATTGGAAGACACTGACTAAGGAGGGTGAAATGGTTATACATGACTGGCCTGAGAGCACTAAGCCTATTCGGATGCATGGCAGAGAAGCAGAGGACATATTGAGAAAATGGACTTGGTGAGAAAGGAACTGGGGACTGAATACTAACGTGCAACTTTGATTAGTGTTTGTACACTTATTGATAGTGATTACTTTGTTCTTATATTGGTTTCACAGGATAAGTTGAAAACCCTGATGTTAGTTAGGCAGTTGGGAAAACGGGATAAAGCCAACAATTAGTTTCAGTATGTGTATGAGTGGGTGCTGTTTAATATGAATTAATTGGGTGTGACCAATTGCCAAGAGGGGGAAATGTAGAGAGTTTTGAGAATTATAAGGACGATGAGTAGGTTATAGTTTGAGTAACCCTGGAGCTCACACAGTGGCGAGCATGGCGGGAAATGGCCAAGATAAAACATAGTTAATATAGCCAAAAATGAAACATTCTGCTGAGAAGCGGGCATTTTACCGAACGTACGAATTGTTAAATACATTTATTTGAAATTTCATCAAAGTTGCTAACAGAGTTACACGTCAACTACATAATCGGCCATTCAATGTCAGTAGATATTTCACTCCAGTCTTCAGCTGCTCCCTGAATTTTCTCTGCGTCAGTGTATAGATACACGTGTTTGTACACATACTGAGAATCTGCAACATAAATCCAAACTGCTGCAGGATATATACCGGGCCGCTCACATATCTATCGGTGTAAAAGAAATTACGTGTTTGCCATTTCAGAGAATGGACCACATTGGGTATCGAAAATAATATGAAATTGCCTGATACAGCGAAGAGCAAAATCATCGATTTTCTCCGGTTCTCCACCTCTGCATCCTTCTGGTTCTCATGGCTGTTCCGAAGTCGTCTGCGAACTCTATTGGCCGCTATGATATGTCTGACAGTTAACCCATTGAATAACAGGATTAAAGCGATCGGTAACAACGGTGCTAAGATACTGTCAAGTAACTCATAACCTTTCCAGACCGACAAAGTGGCGTACTCCTCTGTGAAGGCGCAACGCCAAGGCATATTGTCAATTATAACAAAAGGCTCCATGGCAAAGTAAAAGAGGGACGATCGGGCGCAGCTGACGACAGCCACAGTCACCATAACCACACACGCTGCTCTCTGGCTGTTGTAGCGCTTACGTAGCTTTTGACAACAGACCGCCATAAAGCGATCGCAAGTGAAACTGACGGTGAACCAAATGGAACAGTCGATTGTCACAACTCTTAGTATTAGTGTCAGAGTGCAAACCGGAGTAATGAGCAAGGAACTAGCGTAAACGTATATGTTATTAGTTTGTTCAATTGCAGCAACAATGACAACTACCATTAGATCCGCTGTTGCCATTCCCACTAGGTAACGGGTGATGCATTTGGAGAGACCACATTTTCCACGGGAGAGGATCACAATCGCCGTTAAATTAACTGCAAGAAACAAAATAAAACGTTAGTTTCGATGAGCTAAAACCTGATCCAGTTTACTAAATTTCCGTTCTTAGAAATACTTAGAGCGGTGCTGATCGAACAGGCAAATGTGTCGGCAATTTGCTGCAATTTACGGTCGGCCTAAAGTCTACGACGCACTGATCACCTCAGCCATTTCGAGTCGTTGCGTCAATCGAAATGAACTTGTATCAGAGAGCATTAGACTCAGGGAGAACTGTTTCCTCACGCATATCAGACTTAGCAAGTGGAAACACAGCCATAAAATCACAACTGGCAAATGAATCAGAGAACGGAACACCGGAAGGTTTTTCAGCTAGTTGTGATAATTCAACAGGCATGTTGACAGACATGTGTACATTTCTCACTCGCTGACTCTTGGTGGAAAAGTCTGTATTAATCAGACCCAGAGCTTGAAGAATATGCGCCAGAAACAATTTAAATACGGTTACATGATGAAAAAATGTAAACATTAGGTCTAAATTAACTGGCCTGATTGCCAAAAAACCACACATCAATAAGAACAAAATGCCAGAAATAAAACAGACGCTGACGCCTGAACCTTCCGAAGAAACTCGTCAGTTGAGGTAGCATCTGGGCTGGGTATCAAAGCGACTATTCTTCAGAGCAGCAGGTACAGAAAGGAAGGAGAACTGCACACAGGGCGGCACGGTGCGCAGCGTTAAATGTGCTGCCTGACAGCGACAACCACCTGGGTCTGATCCTGCACGGAGTTTGAACATTCTCCCCGTGATCTTCTTGTGTTTTCTCCGGGATCTCCGGTATCCACCCACACTCCAAAGATGCACAGGTTTGTAGGCTGATTGGCTTGGTGCAATTGTAAATTGTCCCTGGCGTGTGCAGTCAGTGTGCGGGGATTGCTGGTTGGCGCGGACTCGGTTGAACGAAGGGGTATCTTTCCGCGCAGTTTTTCAGTACAAAACTAAACGTACTAGTCCCAGTATCTTACCAGGAAATCCAACAGCCACAAGTAGAGGGTAGAAAGTACCGGCTATGTAGTAAATTGCTGGATATTCCATTTCCCATGTGAAGCAGCGAACAATCACACATAACTTTCCAACTGTCCATCTGTACTGGTGATTGAGTTAGCACCCATTTATACAAAAGGGGATATTCCTCTGAGACAATTAGCGTGACCGTCTCCTCCGGAACATCAGCCACAGCCCACTGAACAAATATCAACCATAACTGTTTTTTTCTCATTGCGCAAGGAATTTCTGTCCTCGAGGGATTACACGAAATGTTAATTTTAATGTTTTTTTGTCACATTTTTACGAAAGGGAATGTTGCAAACGAGGTTAAAAGTTTCTTAAATGTGATTACTCCTGCGATCAATATTATTTCTAACATGAACAATGAACGTCAAATATTTAACATTAATAACATTAGGTGCACTGTGTTATTTAGTAAAATCAAGCTATAAGGAGTTTAAGAAGGAACTGCAGATGCTGGAAAATCGAAGGTACACAAAAATGCTGGAGAAACTCAGCGGGTGCAGCAGCATCCATGGAGCGAAGGAAATAGGCAACGTTTCGGGCCGAAACCCTTCTTCCGACTTCAGTCTGAAGAAGGGTTTCGAGCCGAAACGTTGCCTATTCCCTTCGCTCCATAGATGCTGCTGCACCCGCTGGGTTTCTCCAGCATTTTTGTGTACTTTCCAAGCATTAAGGATCTTAGTTTGGGAAGTAACGTTAGACATACGTCTTCCTTGAAAGGAATGGTTCACGCCACCATCTTGCGACTCGGAAGTTATTATTCGCAGGATCAAACGTCACCGACGATGCTAATTAAACAATGGATGCATTTCCTGACTTCCAATGATATCAACACATCCAAGCAGATATTGGAGTCACTTGTGAGGAATACGGAGCGGCTGTTAAACGAAATCACGTGGAGAGTTTAGCTCTCAAGAAAGGAAAGATGGAAAATTATGGGATCTACAGGCCAGTGGACTTAACATCTGCAGTTGCAAAGTTATTAGAGTGTTTCAAGATGATATGTTACACAGGAAAGGAAATATTCACATTTGAAGATGTGACCAAAAAGGTTGACGAGGGCAGAGCTGCAGATGTTGTATACAGTGTATTTGGACTTCAGTAAAGCATTTGACGAGGGTCCACAAGATAGGCTGCTCTGGAAGGTTAGATCGCATGGGATTCAAGGAGAGATAACCGGATGTATAGAAAATTGTCTTCACGGAAGGCAGCAGAGGGGAATGGTGGAAGGTTGTTTCTCGGACTGGAGGCCTGTGGCTTGCCTCAGAGATCGATGATTGGCCCATTACTGTTTCACATGTATACAAATTACAGTATGAGAATGTACATGGTAAAATTAGAAAGTTAGCAGATGACACAAAAGTGGGTTGGATTGCAGGTAGCGAAGTTGGATGTCAAACATTGCAGCGGGATCATGATCGATTAGGAATGGTGGATGGAAATTAATACACAGAAATGTGAGCTGTTACATTTTGGAATGTCTTACATGACCAGGACCCACTCACGGCTCGGCAGAGTGTTATAGAACGGAGGGATCTGGAATTGCAGGTACATAAGAGTTGGGAGGTCATGTTGCAGTTATGCAGGACATTGATAACACCGCATTTAGACCGTGTTTAGTTCTGGGCACCTTTTTATGGGGAAGATGTCGTTGGAAAGCGTACAGGGAAGCTTTACGAGGATGTTCCCAGGGTGCGAGGGTCTGAACTGAAGGAAGAGGTTAAGCTGGCTCGGACTATATTCCTTGAAACGCAGGAAGATGAGGTCTGATCTAATGGATGCGTACACAGTTATGAGAGGAATACATCCGGTGGATGCACAGGTTATATCCCTGAGTAGGGGAATCGAGAATCAAAGGACGGTTGAGGTGGAAGGGGACGATATAATGGGAATCTGCGAGGTAGCTTTTTCACACAATTGGTGTATGGAACATTCAGACCTCATCTTCCTGCGTTTCAAGGAATGTAGTCCCAGCCAGCTTAACCTCTTCCTTCAGTTCAGGCCCACGTTACTAGGTGCTGACTGATTAATAATGTAACCAAAATGCTAATAGCGCATACATACTATAGATTCAAACAACGTCCCAGTATCTAAGGGGCGGCCTACAAACCCATCCCGCGCGCATTGGTACAGAGCCGCATCTCCTCCCTTCACCGTGCGGCGGGAGCACTGGGTACCCGGGGAACAAACATGGCGACGCAGGCGATCGGAGCACCGAGCGTGGTGGTGAGGGAGCTGGAGTCACAATCAATGGTTGGTCTGCAGCTGCACGTCGTGAGAGAGGAGAAAGCCCGTCAGTAGATGTGTAGATCGGACGCGTCGCATCACGATACGAGACAGCAGGACGTGGTTCCTTCACGGGAAGGAGAAGTCGACGGTTGACGCCTGTAGATCCCTCCACCTGCACTCACCAGACATGAGCGCGGCTATTTTTCGGAGTTGTGAATGAAGCCCAAACGGCCCAATCCTTGTTGGTTTGCGAGCGACTTGGCCACTGGAGAGAGGTTGTGGTTGGGTATCGCTTTTCATTTGGAGTTGTTTCTGGACCGCAAGTGCTGCAGTATATATTGGGGCACAGGAAGTGCAGCACGGGTCAGTAGGGACATCAGGCGTTGGGCAGGAGACCCGAGCATTGGGTCACGGGCGATGTTTCGCAGGTGAGACATCGGATTTAGCAAGGTGTGAGCGCTCCATCAATTGCTTGGCGCTCCGGACAGCACGTTCTGCATGTCCGCTTGAATGTGGGAATTCTGGACTGCTGTGACATGCAGAAAATACCATCGTTGAGCAAAGTTTCTAAAACACTGGCTAGTGGACTGACTGCCGTTATCTGACAAGTGGTGTGCGGTGGCACCGTGTATGGCGAAATGGCGCACCAGCTTTTGGATTACTGCAGTGGATGTTGGGCGTTGGAGTAGGTCGATTTCGAACCAGCCCGAATACGAGTCAACGAGAACAAGATACTGTTTGCCACGCTACTCGAATATGTCAGAAGCAAGCGTGGACCAAGGCAGAGGAGAAACATTCTTAAACATTCTTATTCTTAAACTGTGGCCCCTGGTTCTGGACTCCTCGAACATTGAGAACATGTTTCCTGCCTCTGGTTTGTCCAAGCCCTTAACAATCGTATATGTTTCAATGAGAGCCCTCTCATCCTTCTAAACTCCAGAGTGTACAAGCCCAGCTGCTCCATTCTCTCAGCATATGACAGTCCAGCCATCCCGGGAATTTACCCTGTAAACCTACGCTGCACTCCCTCAATAGCAAGAATGTCCTTCCTCAAATTAAGGGACCAAAACTGCACACAATACTCCAGGTGTGGTCTTACTAGGGCTCTGTACAACTGCAGAAGGACCTCTTTGCTCCTGTATTCGATTCCTTTTGTTATAAAGGCCAACATGCCATTTGCTTTCTTCACTGCTTGCTGTACCTGCATGCTTACTTTCATAGATTGATGTACAAGGACCCCGAGATACTGCTGTACTTCCCCTTTTCCCAATTTGACACAATTTAGATAGTAATCTGCCTTCCTGTTTTTGCTGAAAGTGGATAACCTCACATTTATCCGCATTAAACTTCATCTGCTCACTCCCCCAACATGCCTAAGTCACCCTGCATTCTCATAGCATCCTCCTCACACTTCACACTGCCACCCAGCTTTGTGTCATCTGCAAATTAGCTAATGTTACTTTGAATCCCTTCATCCAAATCATTGATGTATATTGTAAATCGCTGCGATCCCAGCACCAAGCCTTGCGGTACCCCAACAGTTACTGCCTGTCATTCTGAAAGGGACCAGTTAATCCCTACTCTTTGTTTCCTGTCTGCCAACCACTTTTCTACCCATGTCAGCACTCTACCACCAATACCATGTGCCCTAAATTTGCCCACTAATCTTCTATGTGGGACCTTATCAAATGCTTTCTGAAAGTCCAGGTACACTGCATCCACTGGCTCTCCCTTGTCCATTTTCCTAGTTACATGTTCAAAAAATTCCAGAAGATTAGTCAAGCATGATTTCCCCTTCGTAAATCCATGCTAACTCGGACCGTTCCTGTTACTGCTAACCAAATGTGCGGCTATCTCATTTTTTATAATTGACTCCAGCGTCTTCCCCACCACCGATGTCAGGCTAACTGGTCTATAATTACCCGTTTTCTCTCTCCCGCCTTTCTTAAAAAGTGGGATAACGTTAGCTATCCTCCAATCTACAGGAACTGATCCCGAGTCTATAGAACATTGGAAAATTATCGCCAATGCATCCACGATTTCAACAGCCACTTCCTTAAGTACCCTGGGACGCAGACCATCAGGCCCTGGGGATTTATCAGCCTTCAGTCCCATCAGTCTATCCAACACCTATCCGTTGGTGTTGCCAACCGGAAATCCGTTGCCATGCGGTGAGAACGGAGAGGTTGAGAAGGAGTTTCTTCCCGGAGGCCATTCGAACTGTAAACGCCTATCTCACCAGGGACTAACTCTACTGAACGTTTTTCCTGCCATTATTTATTATGTAAAAGAGTATGTGTGTTATGAATGTGTTTATAGTTTGTTTGGTTGTTTGGTTGTTTGTCTTTTTGCACAAAAGTCCGCGAGCATTGCCACTTTCATTTCACTGCACATCTCGTGTGTGTCTGTGACAAATAAACTTGACTTGACTTGACCATTTCCTGCCTAATATGGACTTCCTTCAGTTCCTCTGTCACCCCAGATCCTCTGGCCACTACTAAATCAGGAAGATTGTTTGTGTCCTCCTTAGTGAAGACAGATCCAAAGTACTTGTTCAACTCATCTGCCATTTCCTTGTTCCCCATAATAATTTCACCTTTTGTCTTCAAGGGTCCAACTTTGGACTTAACTCATTTTTCCTCTTCACATACATAAAGAAGCTTTTACTATCCTGCTTTATATTATTGACTAGCTTACCTTCGTACCTCATCTTTACTCCACGTATTGTATTTTTGGTTATCTTCTGTTGTTCTTTAAACATTACCCAATCCTATTGCTTCCCGCTCATCTTTGCTACGTTGTACTTCTTCGCTTTAATTTTTATACTGTCCCTGACGTCCCTTGTCAGTCATGGTCGTCCCTTTCTCCCCTTGGAATCTTTCTTCCTCCTAGGAATGAACCGATCCCGCACTTTCTGTATTATTCCTAGAAACACCTGCCATTTTTGTTCCACTGTCATCCCTGCTAGTGTATCTTTCCAGTCAACTTTGGCCAGCTCCTCCCTCATGGCCCCATAGTCCCCTTTATTCAACTGCAACACTGATACTTCCGATCTACTCTTCTCCCTCTCCAATTGTAGATTAAACCTGACCATGTTATGGTCACTGCCTCCTAATGGCTCATTAACCTCGAGGTCCTTTATCAAATCCGGTTTATTACATAACACTAAATCCAGAATTGCCTTCTCCTTGGAAAGCTCCAATACAAGCTGTTCAAATAATCCACCACGAAGGCACTCTACAACGTCCCTTTCTTGGGGTCTAGTACCAACCTGATTTTCCCAGTCTACCTGCATGTTGAAATCTCCCATAACAACCACAGCATTAACTTTGCTACATGCCAATTTTAACTCCTGATTCAACTTGCGCCCTATGTCCAGGCTTCTGTATGGGGGCCTGTAGATTAGTCCCATCAGGGTATTTTTACCCTTACAATTCATTAGTTCTACCCACACTGACTCCACATCTCCTGTTTCAATGTCACCCCTTGCAAGGGACTGAATTTCATTCCTCATCAACAGAGCAACCCCACCCCCTCTGCCCTCCTGTCTTTCTTTTCGATAGGAGGTATACCATTGAACATTCAGTTCCCAGCCCTGGCCCTCTTGCAGCCATGTCTCAGTAATTCCCACAACATCATACTTGCCAGTTTCTAACTGAGCCTCAAACTCGTCCACTTTATTCCTTATACTTCGCGCATTCATATACAGTAATTTGACCTCCGTATTCACTCCCCCCTCGCACCGCTCGCAATTGGCCCTGGCCTTAGTCTGTTGTCCATTCTTAAGCTTTCCTTCCCATTGATTCGAGAAATGGAAGTGGAAGTTGAAGTAGAAATGAACTTGAAGTGGAAAGGAATAAAAACACCTAGAACCCGAAAGGAAATTATAGAGATAATGGGCGCTGGATATGCAACAGAGTTATCCACCGGGTTAATGTGATGGATGTAGCAGAATATATTGTGAAATTAGAACAGTTAGAAAGAAGATGTGAAAAGTGGCCGTACTGGGATTGAAAGATGCCGAGACACTTAGTAAGGTAGGGGAGAAAGCACTGCAAACCTTTCTTGCGGGAGATAAAATTCTTAAACACTATGAGGAGACAATAAACAGAACGATAGACTGAGCGATCTATTGAGTAATATTTCTCAGGATGAGCGTTGGAAACAGGTATGTGGTATTTATTCCAACTGGCTAATGTGTGAGGTACATGGTGACATTCTAATGTTAGCTACCCACCAAGTCCCCAATTTGATATCGAAACAACAACTGGAAAAATGGAGTCAAGATATGCAATCTGACTGTCACGTAAGATCGTTGTCTATAGCGAGACAAGTGGATCGGATGTAACAAGATTCTCAGGGAACATATATTTTTGGAGTTGTTCTCCATGTCCCACGCCAGCTGAAGAATAAGACGTTTATCCTATACCAGCTGCATATTATTGGGCAGTATAAACAAGGAGGTTCGATATCAATGCACAATGCTCTTCAACATAATGTGATACTTGATAAAGTACCAAGGGGCATCATATTGGACCGATGTCATCAAACAAGAAATAATGAGTATGATGGAGCTTGGTTGTGGATTTACTCATTATAATAACAGTAAGCTTTCGATTGATGTAAAACCTAATGCTTCTTTTGCAAGTGTTACCTATAAATGGGAAAACATTAGGTCGCTGCCGCTGCTAAGTGGCATTGAACGAGTGGTGGGAAATGTACTCTACGTTGGCATAATATTGTAAACCGGAGTTTAACGAGACAGATCACCAACCGAGACAAGAAATTAACGGTACCGTCGGTGGGAAAATCTATACCAGTAAGCTTCATTGTCGTACGGAATGGCTCGGACGAGACGTTAAGAAGATTTGTCGCAAACAGGTTTCAACAAATACCACACCTCCATCCTGATTGGAAGACACTGGGTGAAATGGTTATACATAACTGGCCTGAGAGCACTAAGCCTATTCGGATGCATGGCAGAGAAGCAGAGGGCATATTGAGAAATGGACTTGGTGGGAAAGAGCCTGGAACTGGGGACTGAATACTAACGTGCACCCTATGATTAGTTTTTGTACAGTTATTGATAGTGATTACTTTGTTCTTATATTGGTTTCACAGGATAAGTTGAAAACCCTGATGTTAGTTAGGCAGGTGGGAAGACGGGATAACAGCCAACAATTAGTTTCAGTAGGTGTATTAGTGGGTGCTGTTTAATACGGATTAATTGGGTGTGACCAATTGCCAAGAGGGGGAAATGTAGAGAGTTTTGAGAATTATAAGGACGACGAGTAGGTTATAGTTTGAGTAACCCTGGAGCTCACATACTGGCGAGCATGATGGGAAAATGGCCAAAATAGAACGTAGTTAAAATAGCTAAAAATGAAACATTCTGCTGAGGAGCGGGCATTCTTATCAGTAGGGGATGATAGACCTTTGTAGTACTTTCTACGTTCTTATCCGTTGCAATTTTGCATTAGAGCTGCTCTTGGTCACTGTGTTTAGCAGGCAAGTCTCCCAAAGTTTAACACACGACTTCTTTTACGAGCGGACTCAATCCGGACATTTATGGTAAATACACATTAGACATATGGGAGGGATATTTCTAAACAACAAGAAACGTAAGCTTGAAATTAGCTTTGGGGAAAGACAACGATGAAAGGTTACAGATACACTAATTAAGATTGGAATTGGTGGAGAGGTGGAATATTGTGTCGGGGGACCAGCCCTCCCGTGTGAACATGGGAATCAACGGGTCCCCACTTAGTCTAGTTTATACTAAAACTAGCCAAAACTACAATCTCCGCGTTAGAGAGTTCTTTCACAAGCTGCTACATTTTAGTTGTGTTATGAGCGGCGAAATCTTTCGCTGATGAACCGTTAGTCCACAGGAATTATGTATTTCTATGGAAAACCGAAATATTCCGGTTCAATTCATCTGACACCAGACTTCCAGTTCTGAGTTATATTATCTCAAAGTATGTTGTAGCGATCAAAGATCCAGTGGTTTGGAATATTACCCCACCAATGCAACATCACAACTGCAACAGGTAGCATGTGTCCACACTTTCCAAACGTGACCAATTTAAGTGAGTATACCGGGTTCCCGGTCGTCAAGCGCATGCCTGCATTGACCTTATGGTATTTTACCGAACGTACGAATTGTTAAAGACATGTATTTGAAATTTCATCCAAGTTGCTACCAGAGTTACACGTCAACTACATAATCGGCCATTCAACGTGAGTAGATATTTCACTCCAGTCTTCAGCTGCTCCCTGAATTTCCTCTGTGTCAGTGTATAGAAACATGTGTTTGTGCACATACTGACAATCTGCAACATAAATCCAAACTGCTGCAGGATATATACCGGGCCGCTCACATATATATCGGTGTAAAAGAAATTACGTGTTTGCCATTTCAGAGAATGAACCACATTGGGTATCGAAAATAATATGAAATTGCCTGATATAGCGAAGAGCAATATCATCGATTTTCTCCGGTTCTCCACCTCTGTATCCTTCTGGTTCTCATCGCTGTTCCGAAGTCGTCTGCGAACTCTATTGGCCGCTATGATATGTCTGGAAGTTAACCCGTTGAACAACAGGATTAAAGCGATCGGTAACAACGGTGCTAAGATGCTGTCAAGTAACTCATAACCTTTCCATACCGACGAAGTGGCGTACTCCTCTGTGAAGGCGCAACGCCAAGGCACATTGTCAATTATAACTAAAGGCTCCACGGCGAAGTAAAAGGGAAACGACCGGGCGCAGCTGACGACAGCCACAGTCACCATGACCACACACGCTGCTCTCTCGCTGCTGTAGCGCTCACGTAGCTTTGGACAACAGATCGCCATAAAGCGATCGCAAGTGAAACTGACGGTGAACCAAATGGAACAGTCAATTGTTACAACCCTTAGTATTAGTGTCAGAGCGCAAATCGGAGTAAAGAGCAAGGAACTTGCGTAAACGTATATGTTATTAGTTTGTTCAATTGCAGCAACAATGACAACTACCATTAGATCCGCTGTCGCCATTCCCACTAGGTAACGGGTGATGCATTTGGAGAGACCACATTTTCCCCGGGAGAGGATCACAATCGCCGTTAAATTAACTGCAAGAAACAAAATAAAGCGTTAGTTCCAATGAGCAAAAACCTGATCTAGTTTACTAAATTTCCGTTCGTAGAAATACTAAGAGAGGTGCTGATCAAAGATTATAGAGCAGCGTTAAACGTGCCGCCTGACAGCGACAACCACCCGGGTTTGATCCTGCACGGAGTTTGTACATTCTCCCCGTGAGCTTCTTGTGTTTTCTCCGGGATCTCCGGTATCCACCCACACTCCAAAGCTGCACAGCTTTGTAGGCTGATAGGCTTGGTACAATTGTAAATTTTTCTGAACTAAACTAAACGTAATAGTCTCAGTATCTTACCAGGAATTCCAACCGCCACAAGTACTGGATAGAAAGTGCCGGCTATGTAGTAAATTGCTGGATATTCCATTTCCCATGTGAAGCAGCGAACAATCACACATAACTTTCCAACTGTCCATCTGTACTGGTGATTGAGTTAGCACCCATTTATACAAAAGGGGATATTCCTCTGAGACAATTAGCGTGACCGTCTCCTCTGGCACATCAGCCACAGCCCACGGAACAAACATCAACCATAACTGTTTTTTCTCATTGCGCAAGGAATTTCTGTCCTCGATTACACGAAATGTTAATTTTAATGTTTTTTGTCACATTTTACGAAAGGGAATGTTGCAAACTCTATTTCTATGACACGATGTTAAAAGTTTCTTAAATGTGATTACTCCTGCGATCAATATTATTTCTAACATGAACAATGAACGTCAAATATGTAACATTAATAACATTAGGTGCACTGTGTTATTTAGTAAAATCAAGCTATAAGGAGTTTAAGAAGGAACTGCAGATGCTGGAAAATCGAAGGTACACAAAAATGCTGGAGAAACTCAGCGGGTGTAACAGCATCTATGGAGCGAAGGAAATAGGCAACGTTTCGTGCCGAAACCCTTCTTCCGACTTCAGTCTGAAGAAGTGTTTCGAGCCGAAAAGTTGCCTATTTCCTTCGCTCCATAGATGCTGCTGCACCCGCAGAGTTTCTCCAGCATTTTTGTGTACCTTCCAAGCATTAAGGATCTTAGTTTGGGAAGTGACGTTAGACATACGTCTTCCTTGAAAGGAATGATTCACGGCACCATCTTGCCACTCTGAAGTTATTATTCGCAGGATCAAAAGTCACCGACAATGCTAATTAACTTAATGGATGCATCTGGAAGTGGCGGCGCTGGTGAGCGGCTGCGGCTCGCCTGCAGTCCGTTTGTCTTTACTCTTTTGTGTTGTTTTTTTTTCGTTTTGTCTAGTTAAGTTTTTTTGGTTTAGAGGTTGAGTTTATGTGGGGGGGGGGGGGGGGGGGGGGTTGAAACGGGGCTTGCTGTCTCTCCCTTCGGGGGAATGCGACTTTTTTGTCGTATCCCCCTTCTCTGCCTCCGTCTACGCTGAGGCCTAATGGCGGAGCTGGCGACCTCGAGACTCCGGAGGCAGCCAGTCAGGACTCACCCTGGGCTCGCTCCCGTGAGGGCGACCCAGCTCGGGGCTGGAACGGCGCTCCCGTGAGGGGGTGTGACGCTCCCGTGAGGGCGGTCTGGCGAGGGGCTGAGACTCACCCGGATGGGCTGTGGCGCTCCCGTCGGAGCGGCCCAGCTCGAGGGTGGAATGGCGCTCCCGTCGGAGCGGCCCAGCCCGAGGTGGAATGGCACTCACGTGAGGGCGATCCGGCTCGGGGCTGGAACGGTGCTCGGGTGGCTGGGACGGCGTTCTGGCAGCGGTGACCTGAGTCCTGGGTTCTGCCGCGGGCCAGCGGCTGCGACCGCTGAACTGGAGTGCGGCAGCTTCGACCACCCCGGGCCGCGGTATTTGAGCCGGCCCGTTTGCGGGGTTCGGTGAGCCGCGGGACTGTTTGTGCCAACGCCCGGTGGGGAATCGCCTCAGCATAGAGGGAGAAGAGGAGGGAAGAGACTGCAGCCCTAAGATTTTTGCCTCCACCACAGCGAGGAGGTGCTTGGAGGATACACTGTGGTGGATGTTAATTTGTGTTTAGTGTTGTTTATTATTGTATGATTGTATATATGACTGCAGGCACGAAATTTCGTTCAGACCGTAAGGTCTGAATGACAATAAAGGAATTCAATTCAATTCCTGACTTCCAATGATATCAACACATCCAAGCAGATATTGGAGTCACTTGTGAGGAATACGGAGCGGCTGTTAAACGAAATCACGTGGAGAGTTTAGGTCTCAAGAAAGGAAAGATGGAACATTCTGGGATCAACAGGCCAGTGAACTTAACATCTGCAGTTGCAAAGTTATTAGAGTTTCAAGGGGATAGGTTACACAGGAAAGGAAATATTCACATTTGAAGATGTGACCAAAAAAGTTGACGAGGGCAGAGCTGCAGATGTTGTATACAGTGTATTTGGACTTCAGCTAAGCATTTGACAAGGTTCCAATTGATAAGCTGCTCTGGAAGGTTAGATCGCATGGGATTCAAGGAGAGATAACCGGATGTATAGAAAATTGTCTTCACGGAAGGATGCAGAGGGTAATGGTCGAAGGTTGTTTCTCGGACTGGAGGCCTGTTGCTTGCCTCAGAGATCGATGCTTGGCCCATTACAGTTTCGCATGTATACAAATTACAGTATGAGAATGTACATGGTAAGATTAGAAAGTTTGCAGATGACACAAAAGTGGGTTGGATTGCAGGTAGCGAAGATGGATGTCAAACATTGCAGCGGGATCATGATCGATTAGGAATGGTGGATGGAAATTAATACACAGAAATGTGAGTTGTTACATGTTGGAAAGTCTTACATGACCAAGATCCACTCAGGGCTCTGCAGTGTGTTATAAAGCAGAGGGATCTGGAATTTGAGGTAGATAGAAGTTGGGAGGTCATGTTGCAGTTATTCAGGACATTGATAACACCGCATTTAGACCGTGTTTAGTTCTGGGCACATTTTTACGGGGAAGATGTCGTTGGAAAGCGTACAGGGAAGCTTTACGATGATGTTCACGTGGTGCGAGGGTCTGAACTGAAGGAAGAGGTTAAACTGGCTGGGACTATATTCCTTGAAACGCAGGAAGATGAGGTCTGATCTAATGGATGCGTATAAAGTTATGTAGTCCCAGCCAGCTTAACCTCTTCCTTCAGTTCAGGCCCACGTTACTAGATGCTGACTGATTAATAATGTAACCAAAATGCTAATAGCGCATACATACTATAGATTCAAACAAAGTCCCCGTACCTAAGGGGCGGCCTACAAACCCATCCCACGCGCATCGGTACAGAACCGCATCTCCTCCCTTCACCGTGCGGCGGGAGCACCGGGTACCCGGGGAACAAACACGGCGACGCAGGCGATCGGAGCACCGAGCGTGGTGGTGAGGGAGTTGGAGTCACAATCAATGGTTGGTCTGCAGCTGCACGTCGTGAGAGTGGAGAAAGTCCGTCAGTCGATGTGTAGATCGGACGCGTCGCATCACGATACGAGACAGCAGGACGTGGTTCCTTCACGGGAAGGAGATGTTGACGGTTGACGCCTGTAGATCCCTCCACCTGCACTCACCAGACATGAGCGCGGCTCTTTTTCGGAATTGTGAATGAAGCCCAAACGGCCCAATCCTTGTTGGTTTGAAGGCGAGCGACTTGGCCACTGGAGAGAGGTTGTGGTTGGGGTATCGCGTTTCAGTTGGAGTTGTTTCTGGACCGCAAGTGCTGCAGTATATATTGGGGCACAGGAAGTGCAGCACGGGTCAGTAGGGACATCAGGCGTTGGGCAGGAGACCCGAGCATTGGGTCACGGGCGATGTTTCTCAGGTTTCGCAGGTGAGACATCGGATTTAGCAAGGTGTGAGCGCTCCATCAATTGCTTGGCGCTCCGGACAGCACGTTCTGCAAGTCCGCGTGAATGTGGGAATTCTGGACTGCTGGTGACATGGCGAAAATCCCATCGTTGAGCAAAGTTTCTAAAACACTGGCTAGTGGACTGACTGCCGTTATCTGAGAAGTGGCGTGCGGGTGCACCGTGTATGGCGAAATGGCGCACCAGCTTTTGGATTACTGCAGCGGATGTTGGGCGTTGGAGTAGGTCGATTTCGAACCAGCCCGAATACGAGTCAACGAGAACCAGATACTGTTTGCCACGCTACTCGAATATGTCAGAAGCAAGCGTGGACCAAGGCAGAGGAGAAACATTCTTAAACATTCTTATTCTTAAACTGTGGCCCCTGGTTCTGGACTCCTCGAACATGGGGAACATGTTTCCTGCCTCTGGTTTGTCCAAGTCCAATCTTATATGTTTCAATGAGAGCCCTCTCACCCTTCTAAACTCCAGATAGTACAAGCCCAGCTGCTCCATTCTCTCAGCATATGACAGACCCGCCATCCCAGGAATTTACCCTGTAAACCTACGCTGCACTCGCTCAATAGCAAGAATGTCCTTCCTCAAATTAGCGGACCAAAACTGCACACAATACTCCAGGTGTGGTCTTACTAGGGCTCTGTACAACTGCAGAAGGACCTGTTTGCTCCTGTATTCGATTGCTCTTGTTATAAAGGCCAACATGCCATCTGCTTTCTTCACTGCCTGCTGTACCTGCATGCTTACTTTCATAGACTGATGTACAAGGACCCCCAGATACTGTTGTACTTCCCCTTTTCCCAACTTGACACCATTTGGATAGTAATCTGCCTTCCTGTTTTGGCTGAAAGTGGATAACCTCACATTTATCCGCATTAAACTTCATCTGCCCACTCCCCCAACCTGCCTAATTCACCCTGCATTCTCATAGCATCCTCCTCATACTTCACACTGCCACCCAGCTTTGTGTCATCTGCAAATTAACTAATGTTACTTTGAATCCCTTCATCCAAATCGTTGATGTGTATTGTAAATAGCTGCGATCCCAGCACCAAGCCTTGCGGTACCCCAACAGTCACTGCCTGTCGTTCTGAAAGGGACCAGTTAATCCCTACTCATTGTTTCCTGTCTGCCAACCACTTTTCTACCCATGTCAGCACTCTACCCCCAATACCATGTGCCCTAATTTTGCCCACTAATCTTCTATGTGGGACCTTATCAAATGCTTTCTGAAAGTCCAGGTACACTACATCCACTGGCTCTCCCTTGTCCATTTTCCTAGTTACATCTTCAAAAAATTCCAGAAGATTAGTCAAGCATGATTTCCCCTTCGTAAATCCATGCTAACTCGCACCGTTCCTGTTACTGCTATCCAAATGTGCGGCTATCTCATCTTTCATAATTGACTCCAGCGTCTTCCAGTGTCAGGCTAACTGGTCTATAATTACCCCTTTTCTCTCTCCCGTCTTTCTTAAAAAATGGGATAACGTTAGCTATCCTCCAATCTACAGGAACTGATCCCGAGTCTATAGAACATTGGAAAATTATCACCAATGCATCCACGATTTCAACAGCCACTTCCTTAATTACCCTGGGATGCAGACCATCAGGCCCTGGGTATTTGTCAGCCTTCAGTCCCATCAGTCTATCCAACACCTATCAGTTGGTGTTGCCATCCGGAAATCCGTTGCCATGCGGTGAGATCGGAGAGGTTGAGAAGGAGTTTCTTCCCGGAGGCCATTCGGACTGTAAATGCCTATCTCACCAGGGACTAACTCTACTGAACGTTTTTCCTTCCATTATTTATTATGTAAAAGAGTATGTGTGTTATGAATGTGTTTATAGTTTGTTTGTTTGGTTGTTTGGTTGTTTGTCTTTTTGCACAAAAGTCCGTGAGCATTGCCACTTTTATTTCACTGCACATCTCGTATGTGTATGTGACAAATAAACTTGACTTGACTTGACCTGACCATTTCCTGCCTAATATGGATTTCCTTCCGTTCCTCTGTCACCCCAGATCCTCTGGCCACGACTAAATCAGGAAGATTGTTTGTGTCCTCCTTAGTGAAGACAGATCCAAAGTACTTGTTCAACTCATCTGCCATTTCCTTGTTCCTCATAATAAATTCACCTTTTGTCTTCAAGAGTCCAACTTTGGTCTTAACTAAATTTTCCTCTTCACATACATAAAGAAGCTTTTACTATCCTGCTTTATATTATTGACTAGCTTACCTTCGTACCTCATCTTTTCTCCCCGTATTGTCTTTTTGGTTATCTTCTGTTGTTCTTTAAACATTACCCAATCCTCTTGCTTCCCGCTCATCTTTGCTACGTTCGACTTCTTCGCTTTAATTTTTATACTGTCCCTGACGTCCCTTGTCAGTCATGGTCGTCCCTTTCTCCCCTTGAAATCTTTCTTCCTCCTAGGAATGAACTGATCCCGCCCTTTCTGTATTATTCCTAGAAACACCTGCCATTTTTGTTCCACTGTCATCCCTGCTTGTATCTTTCCAGTCAACTTTGGCCAGCTCCTCCCTCATGGCCCCATAGTCCCCTTTATTCAACTGCAACACTGATCCATCCGATCTACTCTTCTCCCTCTCCAATTGTAGGTTAAACCTGACCATGTTATGGTCACTGCCTCCTAATGGCTCATTAACCTCGAGGTCCTTTATTAGATCCGGTTTATTACATAACACTAAATCCAGAATTGCCTTCTCCTTGGAAGGCTCCAATACAAGCTGTTCAGATAATCCATCACGAAGGCACTCTACAAAGTCCCTTTCTTGGGGTCTAGTACCAACCTGATTTTCCCAGTCTACCTGCATGTTGAAATCTCCCATAACAACCACAGCATTAACTTTGCTACATGCCAATTTTAACTCCTGATTCAACTTGCGCCCTATGTCCAGGCTTCTGTATGGGGGCCTGTAGATTAGTCCCATTAGGGTATTTTTACCCTTACAATTCCTTAGTTCTACCCACATTGACTCCACATCTCCTGTTTCAATGTCACCCCTTGCAAGGGACTGAATTTCATTCCTCATCAACAGAGCAACCCCACCCCCTCTGTCCACCTGTCTGTCTTTTCGATAGGAGGTATACCATTGAATATTCAGTTCCCAGCCCTGACCCTCTTGCAGCCATGTCTCAGTAATTCCCACAACATCATACTTGCCAGTTTCTAACTGAGCCTCAAACTCGTCCACTTTATTCCTTATACTTCGCGCATTCATATACAGTAATTTGACCTCCGTATTCACTCCCCCCTCGCACCGCTCGCAATTGGCCCTGGCCTTACTCTGTTGTCCAGTCTTAAGCTTTCCTTCCCATTGATTCGAGAAATGGAAGTGGAAGTTGAAGTAGAAATGAACTTGAAGTGGAAAGGAATAAAAACACCTAGTACCCGAAAGGAAATTATAGAGATAATGGGCGCTGGATATGCAACAGAGTTATCCACCGGGTTAATGTAGCAATGTTACAAAATTTTGAGATTTAAAAAATCAAGTCTGTAATTTATCCCATCAGATAAAGCATAAAAATAAGTTTAATTTGACACCTAATTCACTTTCATATCTCAAGTATTTAAAAAGTTATGGCCATTTTCATACTCGGAAATGAGCATCTTGTTCCCTATTGATTTTCTATGGACATAACAAAAAAGCTGTGATCGTGAACAGTCAAAAGCCCATAACTTTCTTAAAAATTAAGAGAACTGAATGAAATTTTCAGTTATCATAGATTGAAGCATTCTGAAACAAATATAAAATAATCTTACTTGGATGACCTGAAATTAAAGCATATAATTAGTTAGTTACCTAATTGTAGCTAATTTCAGACTTCAATTACTAGATCTAAACATCTATCCATTTCTTAATAAATGATTAACATTTTTAAATAGCCTAAATGTCCAAATAATATTCACAAATAATTCACAATAAAACATGATTTTAAAATCTCATTTACATTAATTTATGGACCAAATGGAAGGAATTTAGTGTTCAATTGCTGTAAATAAATGCCCATTTAAATCAGCTTTCTAGTGGGTCCCTGTGGAACGCGCTGGTTTAGAACGTTCACATTGCGGTAGATTTGTGCCCCAAATGCCGAGAAAAATACTGCGGGATATAATGGGCCCAAAATGAGCTTCTCGCAATATTAAACTTTGTATAAAGGGATCTTTAGAAGCCCTTTTTAATGTAAAAATATACAGCCTACCTTCAAATATTTGCTTTATGAGACCCTGCGGTTGCTGGCGGTCGCGGGTTTAGAGATTGATTTTTAAACTACTATAACTATTATACGAGGCCTTTAAAACTAATAATAGCTTTTGCGACGGGGTCTTCCAGCGATTTTTCGTTAATAATTAACTAGGCTGAACATCTTCGATTTGAACAGCCTAGAGAAAATCGCGTTTTAAACCCGCCCCCCTCTAAACGGCGCCAAAATCGCGCACACCCGCAGCGACAGATTTTCAAAGACGCTTCAGGTAGGCTTTGGAACATACCTAGTTAATGTGATGGATGTAGCAGAACTTATTGTGAAATTAGAATAGTTAGAAAGAAGATGTGTAAAGTGGCCGTACTGGGATTGAAAGATGCCGAGACACTTAGTAAGGTAGGGGAGAAAGCACTGCAAACCTTTCTTGCGGGAGATAAAATTCTTAAACACTTTGAGGAGACAATAAACAGAATGATAGACTGAGTGATCTACTGAGTAATATTTCTCAGGATGAGCGTTGGAAACAGGTATGTGGTATTTATTCCAACTGGCTAATGTGTGAGGTACATGGTGGCATTCTAATGTTAGCTACCCACCAAGTCCCCAATTTGATATCGAAACAACAACTGGAAAAATTGAGTCAAGATATGCAATCTGACTGTCACGTAAGATCGTTGTCTATAGCGAGACAAGTGGATCGGATGTACCAAGATTCTCAGGGAACATATAATTTTGGAGTTGTTCTACATTTCTTTATTTCTAGGTCCCTACCTGGTCGGTGTGGCAGCCTTTTCTCCGGGCTGCCCGTCGACCCGTCCTCGTGACCTACCTGCGGGCTTGGAGCGCCGGTTCCTGGCGGGGACCGCCCAGCACCTCGGCCTCGGCGGCGGCACAGCATTGGAGCGCTGTAGCGGAGCGGAGCGGGCGATGCCTTGCCTGGGTCGCCGCGCTGGAGCTCTGGCGAGCTGGACCGCCGAGAGCAACATCTCCGGGCTGCGGGACTGCGGAGCGGAGAGGCGGCGTGCGGAGGGGCGGCAGTGCGGAGAGGCGGCGCCGACTTTTTCATCGGGAGCCTGGGAGCTCCAAACCGGCGCGGCCTTGTCGGCTTCGGCAGCTGCGGGATCCAACCAAGAAGCGGCCGTTTTAGGTGGCCCAGCCGCCGAAAGGACTCTCCCGACGCCGGGGCAAGACCACCCGGTGAGAACGGCCAGGGACATCGGGCCTCCGTAAAGGCAATTGCGGTGACCTCAATAGGCCTGACTTTAGGGTGAACAATGGAGTCGAGGGGGGAGGTGAAGGGACAGGTGTTGCATTTCTTGCGGTTGCAACGGAAAGTGCCCGGGGAGGGGGTGGTGCGGGAGGGAAGGGAAGAATTGACGAGGGAGTTGCGGAGGGAGCGGTCTTTGCGGAAGGCAGACATGGGGGGAGATGGGAAGATGTGGCGAGTGGTGGGGTCACGTTGGAGGTGGCGGAAATGGCGGAGGATTATGTGTTGTATTTGCCGGCGATGGAGTTTGGTTGTGGATTTACTCATTAAATAACGGTAAGCTTTCGATTGATGTAAAACCTAATGCTTCTTTTGCGAGTGTTGCCTATAAATGGGAAAATATTGGGTCCCTGCCTCTGCTAAGTGGCATTGAACGAGTGGTCGGAAATGTACTCTTGGCATAATATTGTAAACCGGAGTTTAACGAGACAGATCACTAACCGAGACAAGAAATTAATGGTACTGCCGGTGGGAAAATCTATAACAGTAAGCTGCATTGTAGTACGGAATGGCTCGGACGAGACGTTAAGAGGATTTAGCGCAAACAGATATCAACAAAAACCACACCTTCATCCTGATTGGAAGACACTGACTAAGGAGGGTGAAATGGTTATACATGACTGGCCTGAGAGCACTAAGCCTATTCGGTAGCATGGCAGAGAAGCAGAGGACAGATTGAGAAAATGGACTTAGTGGGAAAGGAACTGGGGACTGAATATAAACGTGCACCTTTGATTAGTGTTTGTACACTTATTGATAGTGATTACTTTGTTCTTACATTGGTTTCACAGGATAAGTTGAAAACCCTGATGTTAGTTAGGCAGGTGGGAAGAGGGGATAACAGACAACAATTAGTTTCATTAGGTGTATTAGTGGGTGCTGTTGAATATGGATTAATTGGGTGTGACCAATTGCCAAGAGGGGGAAATGTAGAGAGTTTTGAGAATTATAAGGACGATGAGAAGGTTATAGTTTGGGTAACCCTGGCGAGCATGACGGGAAAATGGCCAAGATAAAACGTAGTTAAAATAGCCAATAATGAAACATTCTGCTGAGAAGCGGGTATTTTACCGAACGTACGAATTGTAAAAGACATGTATTTGAAATTTCATCCAAGTTGCTACCAGAGTTACACGTCAACTACATAATCGGCCATTCAATGTGAGTAGATATTTCACTCCAGTCTTCAGCTGCTCCCTGAATTTCCTCTGTGTCAGTGTATAGATACACGTGTTTGTGCACATACTGAGAATCTGCAACATATATCCAAACTCCTGCAGGATATATACCGGGTTGCTCAAATATCTATTGGTGAAAAAGAAATTATATGCTTGCCATTTCAGAGAATGGACCACATAGGGAATCCAAAATAATATGAAATTGCCTGATACAGCGAAGAGCAAAATCATCGATTTTCTCCGGTTCTCCACCTCTGTATCCTTCTGGTTCTCATCGCTGTTCCGAAGTCGTCTGCGAACTCTATTGGCCGCTATGACATGTCTGACAGTTAACCCATTGAACACCAGGATTAAACCGATCGGTAACAACGGTGCTAAGATGCTGTCAAGTAACTCAGCACCTTTCCATATCGACAAAGTGGCGTACTCCTCTGAGAAGGCGCAACGCCAAGGCATATTGTCAATTATAACAAAAGGCTCCATGGCAAAGTAAAAGGGGACCGATCGGGCGCAGCTGACGACAGCCACAGTCACCATAACCACACACGCTGCTCTCTCGCTGTTGTAGCGCTTACGTAGCTTTTGGCAACAGACCGCCATAAAGCGATCGCAAGTGAAACTGACGGTGAACCAAACGGAACAGTCGATTGTCACAACTCTTAGTACTAATGTCAGAGCGCAAACCGGAGTAATGAGCAAGGAACGAGCGTAAACGTATATGTTATTAGTTTGTTCAATTGCAGCAACAATGACAACTACCATTAGATCCGCTGTTGCCATTCCCACTAGGTAACGGGTGATGCATTTGGAGAGACCACATTTTCCACGGGAGAGGATCATAATCGCCGTTAAATTAACTGCAAGAAACAAAATAAAACGTTAGTTTCGATGCGCTAAAACCTGATCCAGTTTATTAAATTTCCGTTCTTAGAAATGCTTAGAGCGGTGCTGATCGAAGAGGTAGATGTGTCGGCAATTTGCTGCAATTTACGGTCGGCCTAAAGTCTACGACGCACTGATCACCTCAGCCATTTCGAGTCGTTGCGTCAATCGAAATGAACTTGTATCAGAGAGCATTAGACTCAGGGAGAACTGCTTCCTCAGGCATATCAGACTTAGCAACTGGAAACACAGCCATAAAATCACAACTGGCAAATGAATCAGAGAACGCAACACCGGAAGGTTTTTCAGCTAGTTGTGATAATTCAACAGGCATGTTGACAGACATGTGTACATTTCTCACTCGCTGACTCTTGGTGGAAAAGTCTGTATTAATCAGACCCAGAGCTTGAAGAATATGCGCCAGAAACAATTTAAATACGGTTACATGCTGAAAAAATGTAAACATTAGGTCTAAATTAACTGGCCTGATTGACAAAAGAACCAAACATCAATAAGAACAAAATGCCAGAAATAAAACAGACGCTGACGCCTGAACCTTCCGAAGAAACTCGTCAGTTGAGGTAGCATCTGGGCTGGGTATCAAAGCGACTATTCTTCAGAGCAGCAGGTACAGAAAGGAAGGAGAACTGCACACAGGGCGGCACGGTGCGCTGCGTTAAATGTGCTGCCTGACAGCGACAACCATCCGCGTCTGATCCTGCACGGAGTTTGTACATTCTCCCCGTGATCTTCTTGTGCTTTCTCCGGGATCACCGGTACCACCCACACTCCAAAGATGCACAGGTTTGTAGGCTGATTGGCTTGGTACAATTGTAAATTGACCCTGGCGTGTGCAGTCAGTGGGCGGGGATTGCTGGTTGGCGCGGACTCGGTTGATCGAAGGGGTATCTTTCCGCGCAGTTTTTCAGTACAAAACTAAACGTACTAGTCCCAGTATCTTACCAGGAATACCAACCGCCACAAGTAGAGGGTAGAAAGTACCGGCTATGTAGTAAATTGCTGGATATTCCATTTCCCATGTGAAGCAGCGAACAATCACACATAACTTTCCATCTGTCCATCTGTGCTGGTGATTGAGTTAGCACCCATTTATACAAAGGGGATATTCCTCTGAGACAATTAGCGTGACCGTCTCCTCTGGCACATCAGCCACAGCCCACGGAACAAACATCAACCATAACTGTTTTTTCTCATTGCGCAAGGAATTTCTGTCCTCGAGGGATTACACGAAATGTTAATTTTAATGTTTTTTGTCACATTTTACGAAAGGGAATATTGCAAACTCTATTTCTATGACACGAGATTAAAAGTTTCTTAAATATAATTACTCCTGCGATCAATATTATTTCTAACATGAACAATGAACGTCAAATATGTAACATTAATAACATTAGGTGCACTGTGTTATTTAGTAAAATCAAGCTATAAGGAGTTTAAGAAGGAACTGCAGATGCTGGAAAATCGAAGGTACACAAAAATGCTGGAGAAACTCGGCGGGTGCAGCAGCATCTATGGAGCGAAGGAAATAGGCAACGTTTCGGGCCGAAACCCTTCTTCCGACTTCAGTCTGAAGAAGGGTTTCGAGCCGAAACGTTGCCTATTCCCTTCGCTCCATAGATGCTGCTGCACCCGCTGAGTTTCTCCAGCATTTTTGTGTACCTTCCAAGCATTAAGGATCTTAGTTTGGGAAGTAACGTTAGACATACGTCTTCCTTGAAAGGAATGGTTCACGCCACCATCTTGCGACTCCGAAGTTATTATTCGCAGGATCAAAAGTCACCGACGATGCTAATTAAACAATGGATGCATTTCCTGACTTCCAATGATATCAACACATCCAAGCAGATATTGGAGTCACTTGTGAGGAATACGGAGCGGCTGTTAAACGAAATCACGTGGAGAGTTTAGCTCTCAAGAAAGGAAAGATGGAAAATTCAGGGATCTACAGGCCAGTGAACTTAACATCTGCAGTTGCAAAGTTATTAGAGCGTTTCAAGGGGATATGTTACACAGGAAAGGAAATATTCACATTTGAAGATGTGACCAAAAAGGTTGACGAGGGCAGAGCTGCAGATGTTGTATACAGTGTATTTGGACTTCAGTAAAGCATTTGACAAGGGTCCACATGATAAGCTGTCGTGGAAGGTTAAATCGCATGGGATTCAAGGAGAGATAACCGGATGTATAGAAAATTGCCTTCATGGAAGGATGCAGGGGGTAATGGTCGAAGGTTGTTTCTCGGACTGGAGGCCTGTTGCTTGCCTCAGAGATCGATGCTTGGCCCATTACAGTTTCGCATGTATACAAATTACAGTATGAGAATGTACATGGTAAGATTAGAAAGTTAGCAGATGACACAAAAGTGGGTTGGATTGCAGGTAGCGAAGATGGATGTCAAACATTGCAGCGGGATCATGATCGATTAGGAATGGTGGATGGAAATTAATACACAGAAATGTGAGTTGTTACATGTTGGAAAGTCTTACATGACCAGGATCCACTCAGGGCTCTGCAGAGTGTTATAGGACCGAGGGATCTGGAATTGCAGGTACATAGGAGTTGGGAGGTCATGTTGCAGTTACGCAGGACATTGATAACACCGCATTTAGACCGTGTTTAGTTCTGGGCACCTTTTTATGGGGAAGATGTCGTTGGAAAGCTTACAGGGAAGCGTTACGAGGATGTTCCCATGGTGCGAGGGTCTGAACTGAAGGAAGAGGTTAAGCTGGCTCGGACTATATTCCTTGAAATGCAGGAAGATGAGGTCTGATCTAATGGATGCGTACACAGTTATGAGAGGAATAAATCCGGTGGATGCACAGGTTATATCCCTGAGTAGGGGAATCGAGAATCAAAGGACGGTTGAGGTGAAAGGGGACGATATAATGGGAATCTGCGAGGTAGCTTTTTCACACAATTGGTGTATGGAGCATTCAGACCTCATCTTCCTGCGTTTCAAGGAATGTAGTCCCAGCCAGCTTAACCTCTTCCTTCAGTTCAGGCCCACATTACTAGGTGCTGACTGATTAATAATGTAACCAAAATGCTAATAGCGCATACATACTATAGATTCAAACAAAGTCCCTGTATCTAAGGGGCGGCCTACAAACCATCCCGCGCGCATCGGTACAGACCCGCATCTCCTCCTTTCACCGTGCGGCGGGAGCACCGGGTACCCGGGGGGCTAACACGGCGACGCAGGCGATCGGAGCACCGAGCGTGGTGGTGAGGTAGCTTGAGTCACAATCAATGGTTGGTCTGCAGCTGCACGTCGTGAGAGAGGAAAAAGTCCGTTAGTAGATGTGTAGATCGGACTCGTCGCATCACGATACGAGACAGCAGGACGTGGTTCCTGCACGGGAAGGAGAAGTTGACGGTTGACGCCTGTAGATCCCTCCACCTGCACTCACCAGACATGAGCGCGGCTATTTTTCGGAATTGTGAATGAAGCCCAAACGGTCCAATCCTTGTTGGTTTGAAGGCGAGCGACTTGGCCACTGGAGAGAGGTTGCGGTTGGGTATCGCTTTTCAGTTGGAGTTGTTTCTGGACCGCAAGTGCTGCAGTAGATATTGGGGCACAGGAAGTGCAGCACGGATCAGTAGGGACATCTGGCGTTGGGCAGGAGACCCGAGCATTGGGTCACGGGCGATGTTTCGCAGGTGAGACATCGGATTTAGCAAGGTGTGAGCGCTCCATCAATTGCTTGGCGCTCCGGTCAGCACGTTCTGCATGTCCGCTTGAATGTGGGAATTCTGGACTGCTGGTGACATGCAGAAAATCCCATCGTTGAGCAAAGTTTCTAAAACACTGGCTAGTGGACTGACTGCCGTTATCTGACAAGTGGTGTGCGGTGGCACCGTGTATGGCGAAATTGGGCACCAGCTTTTGGATTACTGCAGTGGATGTTGGGCGTTGGAGTAGGTCGATTTCGAACCAGCCCGAATACGAGTCAACGAGAACAAGATACTGTTTGCCACGCTACTCGAATATGTCAGAAGCAAGCGTGGACCAAGGCAGAGGAGAAACATTCTTAAACATTCTTATTCTTAAACTGTGGCCCCTGGTTCTGGACTCCTCGAACATTGGGAACATGTTTCCTGCCTCTGGTTTGTCCAAGCCCTTAACAATCGTATATGTTTCAATGAGAGCGCTCTCATCCTTCTAAACTCCAGAGTGTACAAGCCCAGCTGCTCCATTCGCTCAGCATATGACAGCCCAGCCATCCCGGGAATTTACCCTGTAAACCTACGCTGCACTCCCTCAATAGCAAGAATGTCCTTCCTCAAATGAAGGGACCAAAACTGCACACAATACTCCAGGTGTGGTCTTACTAGGGCTCTGTACAACTGAAGAAGGACTTGACACCATTTAGATAGTAATCTGCCTTCCTGTTTTTGCTGAAAGTGGATAACCTCACATTTATCCGCATAAAACTTCATCTGCCCACTCCCCCAACCTGCCTAAATCACCCTGCATTCTCATAGCATCCTCCTCATACTTCACACTGCCACCCAGCTTTGTGTCATCTGCAAATTAACTAATGTTACTTTGAATCCCTTCATCCCAATCGTTGATGTATAATGTAAATAGCTGCGATCCCAGCACCAAGCCTTGCGGTACCCCAACAGTCACTGCCTGTCATTCTGAAAGGAACCAGTTAATCCCTACTCATTGTTTCCTGTCTGCCAACCACTTTTCTACCCATGTCAGCACTCTACCCCCATTACCATGTGCCCTAATTTTGCCCACTAATCTTCTATGTGGGACCTTATCAAATGCTTTCTGAAAGTCCAGGTACACTACATCAACTGGCTCTCCCTTGTCCATTTTCCTAGTTACATCTTCAAAAAATTCCAGAAGATTAGTCAAGCATGATTTCCCCTTCGTAAATCCATGCTAACTCGCACCGTTCCTGTTACTGCTATCCAAATGTGCGGCTATCTCATCTTTCATAATTGACTCCAGCGTCTTCCAGTGTCAGGCTAACTGGTCTATAATTACCCCTTTTCTCTCTCCCGTCTTTCTTAAAAAATGGGATAACGTTAGCTATCCTCCAATCTACAGGAACTGATCCCGAGTCTATAGAACATTGGAAAATTATCACCAATGCATCCACGATTTCAACAGCCACTTCCTTAATTACCCTGGGATGCAGACCATCAGGCCCTGGGTATTTGTCAGCCTTCAGTCCAATCAGTCTATCGAACACCTATCAGTTGGTGTTGCCATCCGGAAATCCGTTGCCATGCGGTGAGATCGGAGAGGTTGAGAAGGAGTTTCTTCCCGGAGGCCATTCGGGCTGTAAATGCCTATCTCACCAGGGACTAACTCTACTGAACGTTTTTCCTTCCATTATTTATTATGTAAAAGAGTATGTGTGTTATGAATGTGTTTATAGTTTGTTTGGTTGTTTGGTTGTTTGTCTTTTTGCACAAAAGTCCGTGAGCATTGCCACTTTCATTTCACTGCACATCTCGTATGTGTATGTGACAAATAAACTTGACTTGACTTGACCTGACCATTTCCGGCCTAATATGGATTTCCTTCCGTTCCTCTGTCACCCCAGATCCTCTGGCCACGACTAAATCAGGAAGATTGTTTGTGTCCTCCTTAGTGAAGACAGATCCAAAGTACTTGTTCAACTCATCTGCCATTTCCTTGTTCCTCATAATAAATTCACCTTTTGTCTTCAAGAGTCCAACTTTGGTCTTAACTAAATTTTCCTCTTCACATACATAAAGAAGCTTTTACTACCCTGCTTTATATTATTGACTAGCTTACCTTCGTACCTCATCTTTTCTCCCCGTATTGTCTTTTTGGTTATCTTCTGTTGTTCTTTAAACATTACCCAATCCTCTTGCTTCCCGCTCATCTGTCATCCCTGCTTGTATCTTTCCAGTCAACTTTGGCCAGCTCCTCCCTCATGGCCCCATAGTCCCCTTTATTCAACTGCAACACTAATACTTCCGATCTACTCTTCTCCCTCTCCAATTGTAGATTAAACCTGACCATGTTATGGTCACTGCCTCCTAATGGCTCATTAACCTCGAGGCCCTTTATCAAATCCGGTTTATTACATAACACTAAATCCAGAATTGCCTTCTCCTTGGGAGGCTCCAATACAAGCTGTTCAAATAATCCATCACGAAGGCACTCTACAAAGTCCCTTTCTTGGGGTCTAGTACCAACCTGATTTTCCAAGACTACCTACATGTTGAAATCTCCCATAATAACCACATCATTACTTTTGCTACATGGCAATTTAAACTCCTGAATCAACTTTCACCCGATGTCCAGGCTTCTTTTTAGGGGCATGTAGATTAGTCCCATTAGGGTATTTTTACCCTTACAATTCCTTAATTTTATCCACACTGACTCCACATCTCCTGTTTCAATGTCACCCCTTGAAAGGGACTGAATTTCATTCCTCACCAACAGGGCAACCCCACCCCCTCTGCCCACCTGTCTGTCTTTTCGATAGGAGGTATACCATTGAATATTCAGTTCCAAGCTCTGGCCCTCTTGCAGCCATGTCTCAGTAATTCCCTCAACATCATACTTGCCGGTTTCTAAATTTGCCTCAAACTCGTCCACTTTATTCCTTATACTTCGCGCATTCGTCTAAAGTACTTTGATCTCCGTATTCACTTCCCCCCTCGCACCGCTCGCAATTGGCCCTGGCCTTACTCTGTTGTCCATTCTTAAGCTTTCCTTCCCATTGATTCGAGAAATGGAAGTGGAAGTTGAAGTAGAAATGAACTTGAAGTGGAAAGGAATAAAAACACCTAGAACCCGAAAGGAAATTATAGAGATAATGGGCGCTGGATATGCAACAGAGTTATCCACCGGGTTAATGTGATGGATGTAGCAGAATTTATTGTGAAATTAGAACAGTTAGAAAGAAGCTGTGAAAAGTGGCCGTACTGGGGTTGAAAGATGCCGAGACACTTAGTAATGTAGGGGAGAAAGCACTGCAAACCTTTCTTGCGGGAGATAAAATTCTTAAACACTATGAGGAGACAATAAACAGAACGATAGACTGAGTGATCTATTGAGTAATATTTCTCAGGATGAGCGTTGAAAACAGGTATGTGGTATTTATTCCAACTGGCTAATGTGTGAGGTACATGGTGGCATTCTAATGTTAGCTACCCACCAAGTCCCCAATTTGATATCGAAACAACAACTGGAAAAATTGAGTCAAGATATGCAATCTGACTGTCACGTAAGATCGTTGTCTATAGCGAGACAAGTGGATCGGATGTACCAAGATTCTCAGGGAACATATAATTTTGGAGTTGTTCTACATTTCTTTACTTCTAGGTCCCTATCTGGTCGGCGTGGCAGCCTTTTCTCCGGGCTGCCCGTCGACCCGTCCTCATGGCCTACCTGCGGGCTTGGAGCGCCGGTTCCTGGCGGGGACCGCCCAGCACCTCGGCCTCGGCGGCGGCACAGCATTGGAGCGCTGTAGCGGAGCGGGCGATGCCTTGCCTGGGTCGCCGCGTTGGAGCTCTGGCGAGCTGGACCGCCGAGAGCAACATCTCCGGGCTGCGGGTCTGCGGAGCGGAGAGGCGGCGTGCGGAGGGGCGGCAGTGCGGAGAGGCGGCGCCGACTTTTTCATCGGGAGCCTGGGAGCTCCAAACCGGCGCGGCCTTGTCGGCTTCGGCAGCTGCGGGATCCAACCAAGAAGCGGCCGTTTCAGGTGGCCCAGCCGCCGAAGGACTCTCCCGACGCCGGGGCAAGACCACCCGGTGAGAACGGCCAGGGACATCGGGCCTCCGTAAAGGCAATTGCGGTGACCTCAATAGGCCTGACTTTGGGGTGAACATGGGGTGGGGACCAGACATTGTGCCGTCCTCCACAGTGCTATCCACTGTGGGGGGATGATTTTTTTTGTCTAATTGTAGTCCTGTAGGTCTGTGTCCAAGATGGCTGCCGTGAAGAGAGAGTGGACGCTGGCGCGCTTTAGCTGCCGCTGCTCCCTCTTCACACTGTGTTTTTGATTTTCTGTTTTTGGATTGTGTGATGTTTTCCGATTACTATGTCCTTGAGATGTCTGTGCGCCCATCTTATTTGTCCCGTTTCTGGACTCCTCGAACATCGGGAAATGTTTCCTGCCTGTTTGTCCAAGCCCTTAACAATCTTATATGTTTCAATGAGAATCCTTCTAAACTCCAGAGTGTACAGCCCAGCTGCTCCATTCTCTCAGCATATGATAGTCCCGCCATCCCGGGAATTTACCCTGTAATCCTACATTGCAACCCCTCAATAGCAAGAATGTCCTTCCTCAAATTAGCGGACCAAAACTGCACACAATACTCCAGGTGTGGTCTCACTCGGGCTCTGTACAACTGCAGAAGGACTTCTTTGCTCCTATATTCGATTATTCTTGTTATGAAGGCCAACATGCCATTTGTTTTCTTCACTGCCTGCTGTACCTGCATGCTCACTTTCATAGACTGATGTAAAAGGACCCGCAGATCCCGTTGTACTTCCCCTTTTCCCAAATTGACACAATTTAGATAGTAATCTGCCTTCCTGGTTTTGATACCAAAGTGGATAACCTACCATTTATCCACATTAAACTTCATCTGCCATGCATCCGCCACTCCCCCAACCTGCCTAAGTCACCCTGCATTCTCATAGCATCCTCCTCACACTTCACATTGCCACCCAGCTTTGAGTCATCTGCAAATTTGCTAATGTTACTTTGAATCCCTTCATCCAAATCATTGATGTATATTGTAAATAGCTGCGATCCCAGCACCGAGCCTTGCGGTATCCCAACAGTCACTGCCTGGTATTCTGGAAGGGACCAGTTATTCCCTTCTCTTTGTTTCCTGTCTGCCAACCACTTCTCTATCCATGTCAGCACTCTACCCACAATACCATGTGCCCTAATTTTGCTCACTAATCTCCTATGTGGGACCTTATCAAATGCTTTCTGAAAGTCCAGGTACACTACATCCACTGGCTCTCCCTTGTCCATTTTCCTAGTTGCATCGTCAAAAAATTCCAGAAGATTAATCAAGCATGATTTCCCCTTCGTAAAGCCATGCTGACTCGGACCGATCCTGTTACTGCTATCCAAATGTGCGGCTATCTCATCTTTTATAATTGACTCCAGCAACTTCCCCACCACCGATGTCAGGCTAACTGGTATATAATTACCCGTTTTCTCTCTCCCCCCTTTCTTTAAAAGTGAGATAACATTAGCTACCCTCCAATCCACAGAAACTGATCCCGAGTCTATAGAACATTGGAAAATGATCACCAATGCGTCCACGATTTCTAGAGCCACTTCCTTGAGCACGCTGGGATACAGACCATCAGGCCCTGGGGATTTATCAGCCTTAAGTCCCATCAGTCTATCCAACACAATTGCCTGCCTAATATGGATTCCTTCCGTTCCTCTGTCACCAGAGATCCTCTGGCCACTACTGAATCAGGGAGAAGGCGTGTGTCCTCCTTAGTGAAGACAGATCCAAAGTACATGTTCTACTCATCTGCCATTTCCTTGTTCCCCATAATATATTCACCTTCTTCGGTCGTCAAGGGTCCAACTTTGGTCTTAACTATTTTTTTCCTCTTTACATACCTAAAGAAACGTTTACTATCCTGCTTTATATTCTTGGCTAGCTTACCTTCGTACCTCATCTTTCTCCCCGTATTGTCTTTTTGGTTATCTTCTGTTGTTCTTTAAACATTACCCAATCCTCTTGCCTCCCGCTCATCTTTGCTACGTTGTACTTCTTCGCTTTAATTTTTATACTGTCCCTGACGTCCCTTGTCAGCCATGGTCGTCCCTTTCTCCCCTTGGAATCTTTCTTCCTCCTAGGAATGAACTGACCCCGCACCTTCAGTATTATTCCTAGAAACACCTGCCATTTTTGTTCCACTGTCTTCCCTGCTAGTGCATCTTTCCAGTCAACTTTGGCCAGCTCCTCCCTCATGGCCCCATAGTCCCCTTTCTTTAACTGCAACACTGACACCTCCGATCTACCCTTCTCCCTCTCCAATTGTAGATTAAACCTGACCACGTTATGGTCACTGCCTCCTAATGGCTCATTAACCTCGAGGTCCTTTATCAAATCCGGTTCATTACATAACAATAAATCCAGAATTGCCTTCTCCTCGGTAGGTTCCAATACAAGCTGTTCAAAAAATCCATCACGAAGGCACTCTACAAAGTTCCTTTCTTGGGGTCCAGTACCAACCTGATTTTCCAAGACTACCTACATGTTGAAATCTCCCATAATAACCACATAATTACTTTTGCTACATGGCAATTTAAACTCCTGAATCAACTTTCACCCGATGTCCAGGCTTCTTTTTAGGGGCATGTAGATTAGTCCCATTAGGGTATTTTTACCCTTACAATTCCTAATTTTATCCACACTGACTCCACATCTCCTGTTTCAATGTCACCCCTTGAAAGGGACTGAATTTCATTCCTCACCAACAGGGCAACCCCACCCCCTCTGCCCACCTGTCTGTCTTTTCGATAGGAGGTATACCATTTAATATCCAGTTCCAAGCTCTGGCCCTCTTGCAGCCATGTCTCAGTAATTCCCTCAACATCATACTTGCCGGTTTCTAAATTTGCCTCAAACTCGTCCACTTTATTCCTTATACTTCGCGCATTCGTCTAAAGTACTTTGATCTCCGTATTCACTTCCCCCCTCGCACCGCTCGCAATTGGCCCTGGCCTTACTCTGTTGTCCATTCGCAAGCTTTCCTTCCCATTGATTCGAGAAGTGGAAGTGGAAGTTGAAGTAGAAAAGGAACTTGAAGTGGAAAGGAATAAAAACACATAGAACCCGAAGGGAAATTACAGAGATAATGGGCGCTGGATATGCAACAGAGTTATCCACCGGGTTAATGTGATGGATGTAGCAGAACTTATTGTGAAATCAGAACAGTTAGAAAGAAGATGTGTAAAGTGGCCGTACTGGGATTGAAAGATGCCGAGACACTTAGTAAGGTAGGGGAGAATGCACTGGAAACCTTTCTTACGGGAGATACAATTCTTAAACCTTATGAGGAGACAATAAACAGAACGGTAGACTGAGTGATCTACTGAGTAATATTTCTCAGGATGAGCGAAGGGAACAGTTATGTGGTATTTATTCCAACTGGCTAATGTGTGAGGTACATGGTGGCATTCTAATGTTAGCTACCCACCAAGTCCCCAATTTGATATCAACAACTGGAAAAATGGAGTCAAGATATGCAATCTGACTGTCACGTAAGATCGTTGTCTATAGCGAGACAAGTGGATCGGATGTACCAAGATGCTCAGGGAACATATATTTTTGGAGTTGTTCTCCATGTCCCACGCCAGCTGAAGAATAAGACGTTTATCCTATACCAGTTGTATATTATTGGGCAGTATAAACAAGGAGCTTCGATAACAATGCGCAATGCTCTTCAACATAATGTGATAATTGATAAAGTACCAAGGGGCATCATATTGGACCGATGTCATCAAACAAGAAATAATGAGTATGATGGAGTTTGGTTGTGGATTTACTCATTATAATAACGGTGAGCTTTCGATTGATGTAAAACCTAATGCTTCTTTTCCTAGTGTTGCCTATAAATGGGAAAATATTAGGTCGCTGCCTCTGCTATGTGGCATTGCACGTGTGGTCGGAAATGTACTCCGCGTTGGCATAATATTGTAAACCGGAGTTTAACGCGACAGATCACTAACCGAGACAAGAAATTAATGGTACCGCCGGTGGGAAAATCTATAACAGTAAGCTTCATTGTAGTACGGAATGACTCGGACGAGACGTTAAGAAGATTTGGCGCCAACAGATATCAACAAATACCACACCTCCATCCTGATTGGAAGACACTGACTAAGGAGGGTGAAATGGTTATACATGACTGGCCTGAGAGCACTAAACCTATTCGGTAGCATGGCAGAGAAGCAGAGGACATATTGAGAAAATGGACTTGGTGGGAAAGGAACTGGGGACTGAATACTACCGTGCACCTTTGATTAGTTTTTGTACACTTATTGATAGTGATTACTTTGTTCTTATATTGGTTTCACAGGATAAGTTGAAAACCCTGATGTTAGTTAGGCAGGTGGGAAGACGGGATATCTGCCAAAAATTACTTTCAGTAGGTGTATTAGTGGGTGCTGTTTAATATGGATTAATTGGGTGTGACCAATTGCCAAGAGGGGGAAATGTAGAGAGTTTTGAGAATTATAAGGACGATGAGTAAGTTATAGTTTGAGTAACCCTGGAGCTCACATAGTGGCGAGCATGGCGGGAAAATGGCCAAGATAAAACGGAGTTAATATAGCCAAAAATGAAACATTCTGCTGAGAAGCGGGCATTTTACCGAACGTAAGAATTGTTAAATACATTTATTTGAAATTTCATCCAAGCTGCTACCAGAGTTACACGTCAACTACATAATCGGCCATTCAATGTCAGTAGATATTTTACTCCAGTCTTCAGCTGCTCCCTGAATTTTCTCTGTGTCAGTGTATAGATACACGTGTTTGTACACATACTGAGAATCTGCAACATAAATCCAAACTGCTGCAGGATATATACCGGGCCGCTCACATATCTATCGGTGTAAAAGAAATTACGTGTTTGCCATTTCAGAGAATGGACCACATTGGGTATCGAAAATAATATGAAATTGCCTGATACAGCGAAGAGCAAAATCATCGACTTTCTCCGGTTCTCCACCTCTGGATCCTTCTGGTTCTCATGGCTGTTCCGAAGTCGTCTGCGAACTCTATTGGCCGCTATGATATGTCTGACAGTTAACCCATTGAATAACAGGATTAAAGCGATCGGTAACAACGGTGCTAAGATACTGTCAATTAACTCTACGACTTTCCATACCGACAAAGTGGCGTACTCCTCTGTGAAGGCGCAACGCCAAGGCATATTGCCAATTATAACAAAAGGCTCCATGGCAAAGTAAAAGAGGGACGATCGGGCGCAGCTGACGACAGCCACAGTCACCATAACCACACACGCTGCTCTCTCGTTATTGTAGCGCTTACGTAGCTTTTGACAACAGACCGCCATAAAGCGATCGCAAGTGAAACTGACGGTGAACCAAATGGAACAGTCGATTGTCACAACCCTTAGTATTAGTGTCAGAGTGCAAACCGGAGTAATGAGCAAGGAACTAGCGTAAACGTATATGTTATTAGTTTGTTCAATTGCAGCAACAATGACAACTACCATTAGATCCGCTGATGCCATTCCCACTAGGTAACGGGTGATGCATTTGGAGAGACCACATTTTCCACGGGAGAGGATCATAATCGCCGTTAAATTAACTGCAAGAAACAAAATAAAACGTTAGTTTCGATGAGCTAAAACCTGATCCAGTTTACTAAATTTCCGTTCTTAGAAATACTTAGAGCGGTGCTGATCGAAGGGGCAGACGTGTCGGCAATTTGCTGCAATTTCCGGTCGGCCTAAAGTCTACGACGCACTGATCACCACAGCCATTGCGAGTCGTTGCGTCAATCGAAATGAACTTGTATCAGAGAGCATTAGACTCAGGGAGAACTGCTTCCTCAGGCATATCAGACGTAGCAAGTGTCAACACAGCCATAAAATCAAAACTGGCAAATGAATCAGAGAACGGAACACCGGAAGGTTTTTCAGCTAGTTGTGATAATTCAACAGGCATGTTGACAGACATGTGTACATTTCTCACTCGCTGACTCTTGGTGGAAATGTCTGTATTAATCAGACCCAGAGCTTGAAGAATACGCGCCAGAAACAATTTAAATACGGTTACATGCTGAAAAAATATAAACATTAGGTCTAAATTAACTGGCCTGATTGACAAAAGAACCACACATCAATAAGAACAAAATGCCAGAAATAAAACAGACGCTGACGCCTGAACCTTCCGAAGAAACTCGTCAGTTGAGGTAGCATCTGGGCTGGGTATCAAAGCGACTATTCTTCAGAGCAGCAGGTACAGAAAGGAAGGAGAACTGCGCACAGAGCGGCACGGTGAGCAGCGTTAAATGTGCTGCCTTACAGCGACAACCACCCGGGTCTGATCCTGCATCGGAGTTTGTACATTCTCCCCGTGATCTTCGCGTGTTTATCCGGGATCTCCGGTATCCACCCACACTCCAAAGATGCACAGGTTTGTAGGCTGATTGGCTTGGTACAATTGTAAATTGTCCCTGGCGTGTGCAGTCAGTGTGCGGGGATTGCTGGTTGGCGCGGACTCGGTTGATCGAAGGGGTATCTTTCCGCGCAGCTTTTCAGTACAAAACTAAACGTACTGGTCTCAGTATCTTACCAGGAATTCCAACCGCCACAAGTACAGGGTAGAAAGTGCCGGCTATGTAGTAAATTGCTGGATATTCCATTTCCCATGTGAAGCAGCGAACAATCACACATAACTTTCCAACTGTCCATCTGTACTGGTGATTGAGTTAGCACCCATTTATTCAAAAGGGGACATTCCTCTGAGACAATTAGCGTGACCGTCTCCTCTGGCACATCAGCCACAGCCCACGGAACGAACATCACCCATAACTGTTTTTTTCTCATTGCGCAAGGAATTTCTGTCCTCCAGGGATTACACGAAATGTTAATTTAAATGTTTTTTGTCACATTTTACGAAACCGAATGTTGCAAACTCTATTTCTATGACACGAGGTGAAAAGTCTCTTAAATGTGATTACTCCTGCGATCAATATTATTTCTAACATGAACAATGAACGTCAAATATGTAACATTAATAACATTAGGTGCACTGTGTTATTTAGTAAAATCAAGCTATAAGGAGTTTAAGAAGGAACTGCAGATGCTGGAAAATCGAAGGTACACAAAAATGCTGGAGAAACTCAGCGGGTGCAGCAGCATCTTTGGAGCGAAGGAAATAGGCAACGTTTCGGGCCGAACCCCTTCTTCCGACTTCAGTCTGAAGAAGGGGTTCGAGCCGAAACGTTGCCTATTCCCTTCGCTCCATAAATGCTGCTGCACCCGCTGAGTTTCTCCAGCATTTTTGTGTACCTTCGAAGCATTAAGGATCTTAGTTTGGGAAGTAACGTTAGACATACGTCTTCCTTGAAAGGAATGGTTCACGCCACCATCTTACGATTCGGAAGTTATTATTCGCAGGATCAAACGTCACCGACGATGCTAATTAAATAATGGATGCATTTCCTGACTTCCAATGATAACAACACATCCAAGCAGATATTGGAGTCACTTGTGAGGAATACAGAGCGGCTGTTAAACGAAATCACGTGGAGAGTTTAGCTCTCAAGAAAGGAAAGATGGAAAATTATGGGATCTATAGGCCAGTGAACTTAACATATGCAGTTGCAAAGTTGTTAGAGTGTTTCAAGGGGATATGTTACACAGGAAAGGAAATATTCACATTTGAAGATGTGACCAAAAAGGTTGACGAGGGCAGAGCTGCAGATGTTGTATACAGTGTATTTGGACTTCAGTAAAGCATTTGACAAGGGTCCACATGATAAGCTGCTCTGGAAGGTTAAATCGCATGGGATTCAAGGAGAGATAACCGGATGTATAGAAAATTGCCTTCATGGAAGGATGCAGAGGGTAATGGTCGAAGGTTGTTTCTCGGACTGGAGGCCTATGGTATGCCTCAGAGTTCGATGTTTGGCCCATTACTGTTTCGCATGTATACAAATTACAGTATGAAAATGTACATGGTAAGATTAGAAAGTTAGCAGATGACACAAAAGTGGGTTGGATTGCAGGTAGCGAAGATGGATGTCAAACATTGCAGCGGGATCATGATCGATTAGGAATGGTGGATGGAAATTAATACACAGAAATGTGAGTTGTTACATGTTGGAAAGTCTTACATGACCAGGATCCACTCAGGGCTCTGCAGAGTGTTATAGAACCGAGGGATCTGGAATTGCACGTACATAGGAGTTGGGAGGCCATGTTGCAGTTATGCAGGACATTAATAACACCGCATTTAGACCGTCTTTAGTTCTGGGCACCTTTTTATGGGGAAGATGTCGTTGGAAAGCGTACAGGGAAGCTTTACGAGGATGTTCCCAGGGTGCGAGGTTCTGAACTGAAGGAAGAAGTTAAACTGGCTCGGACTATATTCCTTGAAACGCAGGAAGATGAGGTCTGATCTAATGGATGCGTATAAAGTTATGAGAGGAATAAATCCGGTGGATGCACATGTTATATCCCTGAGTAGGGGAATCGAGAATGAAAGGACGGTTGAGGTGAATGGGGACGATATAATGGGAATCTGCGAGGTAGCTTTTTCACACAATTGGTGTATGGAACATTCAGACCTCATCTTCCTGCGTTTCAAGGAATGTAGTCCCAGCCAGCTTAACCTCTTCCTTCAGTTCAGGCCCACATTACTAGGTGCTGACTGATTAATAATGTAACCAAAATGCTAATAGCGCATACATACTATAGATTCAAACAAAGTCCCCGTATCTAAGGGGCGGCCTACAAACCCATCCCACGCGCATCGGTACAGACCCGCATCTCCTCCCTTCACCGTGCGGCGGGAGCACTGGGTACCCGGGGAACAAACACGGCTACGCAGGCGATCGGAGCACGGAGCGTGGTGGTGAGGGAGTTGGAGTCACAATCAATGGTTGGTCTGCAGCTGCACGTCGTGAGAGTGGAGAAAGTCCGTCAGTGGATGTGTAGATCGGTCGCGTCGCATCAGGATACGAGACAGCAGGACGTGGTTCCTTCACAGGAAGGAGATGTTGACGGTTGACGCCTGTAGATCCCTCCATTTGCACTCACCAGACATGAGCGCGGCTCTTTTTCGGAATTGTGAATGAAGCCCAAACGGCCCAATCCTTGTTGGTTTGAAGGCGAGCGACTTGGCCACTGGAGAGAGGTTTAAGTGGTTGGGTATCGCGTTTCAGTTGGAGTTGTTTCTGGACCGCAAGTGCTGCAGTAGATGTTGGGGCACAGGAAGTGCGGCACGGGTCAGCCAGAACATCAGGCGTTGGGCAGGAGACCCGAGTTTTGGGTCAAGGGCGATGTTTCTCAAGTTTCGCAGGTGAGACATCGGATTTAGCAAGGTGTGAGCGCTCCATCAATTGCTTGGCGCTCCGAAAAGCCCGTTCTGCAAGTACGGTTGATTGTGGGAATTCTGGACTGCTGGTGACATGGCGAAAATCTCATCGTTGAGCAAAGTTTCTAAAACACTGGCTAGTGGACTGACTGCCGTTATCTGACAAGTGGCGTGCGGGGGCACTGTGTACGGTGGAGTTGCGCGCCAGCTTTTGGATTACTGCAGCGGATGTTGGGCTTTGGAGTAGGTCGATTTCGAACCTGCCCGAATACGAATCAACGAGAACCAGATACTGTTTGCCACGCTACTCGAATATGTCAGAAGCAAGCGTGGACCAAGGCAGAGGAGCAACATTCTTAAACATTCTAATTCTTAAACTGTGGCCCCTGGTTCTGGACTCCTCCAACATCGGGAACGTGTTTCCTGCCTCTAGTTTGTCCAAGCCCTTAACAATCTTATATGTTTCAATGAGATCTCCTCTCCTCCTTCTAAACTCCAGAGTGTACAGGCCCAGCTGCTCCATTCTCTCAGCATATGACAGTCCCGCCATCCCGGGAATTTACCTTGTAAACCTACGCTGCACACCCTCAATAGCAATAGATCCTTCCTCAAATTAGGGGACCAAAACTGCACACAATACTCCAGGTGTGGTCTCACTCGGGCTCTGTGTAACTGCAGAAGGAACTCTTTGCTCCTATATTCGATTCCTCTTGTTATAATGGCCAACATGCCATTTGCTTTATTCACTGCCCACTGTACCTGCATGCTTACTTTCATAGACTGATGTACAAGGGCCCCCAGATCCCGTTGTACTTCCCCTTTTCCCAACTTGACATCATTTAGATAGTAATCTGCCTTCCTGTTTTTGCTACCAAAGAGGATAACCTCACATATATCCGCATTAAACTTCATCTGCCATGCATCTGCCCACTCCCCCAACCTGCCCAAGTCACCCTGCATTCTCATAGCATCCTCCTCACACTTCACACTGCCACCCAGCTTTGTGTCATCTGCAAATTTGTTAACGTTACTTTGAAACCCTTCATCCAAATCATTGATGTATATTGTAAATCGCTGCGGTCCCAGCACCGAGCCTTACGGTACCCCACTGGTCGCTGCCTGCCATTCTGAAAGGGACCAGTTAATCCCTACTCTTTGTTTCCTGTCTGCCAACCACTTCTCGACCCATGTCTGCACTCTACCCCCAATACCATGTGCCCTAATTTTGCCCACTAATATTCTATGTGGGACCTTATCTAATGCTTTCTGAATGTCCAGGTACACTACAGCCACTGGCTCTCCCTTGTCCATTTTCCTAGTTACATCTTCAAAAAATCCCAGAAGATTAGTCAAGCATGATTTCCCCTTCGTAAATCCATGCTGACTTGGACCGATCCTGTTAATGCTATCCAAATGTGCGGCTATCTCATCTTTTGTAATTGACTCCAGCATCTTCCCAACCACCGATGTCAGGCTAACTGGTCTATAATTACCCGTTTTCTCTCTCCCGCATTTCTTAAAAAGTCGGATAACGTTAGCTACCCTCCAATCTACAGGAACTGATCCCGAGTCTATAGAACATGGGAAAATTATCACCAATGCATCCACGATTTCGCGAGCCACTTCCTTAAGTACCCTAGGGATTTATCAGCCTTCAGTCCCATTAGTCTATCCAACACCATTTCCTGCCTAATATGGATTTCCTTCAGTTCCTCTGTCACCCCAAATCCTCTGGCCACTACTAAATCAGGAATGTTGTTTGTGTCCTCCTTAGTGAAGACAGATCCAAAGTACTTGTTCAACTCATCTGCCATTTCCTTGTTCCCCATAATAAATTCACCTTTTGGCTTCAAGGGTCCAACTTTGGTCTTAACTAGTTTTTCCTCTTCACATACATAAAGAAGCTTTTACTATCCTGCTTTATATTATTGACCAGCTTACCTTCGTACCTCATCTTTTCTCCCCGTATTGTCTTTTTGGTTATCTTCTGTTGTTCTTTAAACATTACCCAATCCCCTTGCTTCCCGCTCATCTTTGCTACCTTATACTTCTTCGCTGTAATTTTTATACTGTCCCGGATGTCCCTTGTCAGTCATGGTCGTCCCTTTCTCTCCTTGGAATCTTTCTTCCTCCTAGGAATGAACTGATCCCGCATTTTCTGTATTATTCCTCGAAACACCTGCCATTTTTGTTCCACTGTCATCCCTGCTAGTGTACCTTTCCAGTCAACTTTGGCCAGCTCCTCCCTCATGGCCCCATAGTCCCGTTTATTCAACTGCAACACTGATACCTCCGATCTACTCTTCTCCATCTACAATTGTAGATTAAAGATGACCATGTTATGGTGACTGCCTCCTAATGGCTCATGAACCTCGAGGTCTTTTATCAAATCCGGTTCATTACATAACATTAATCCAGAATTGCCTTCTCCTTGGTAGGCTCCAATACAAGCTGTTCAAAGAATCCATCACGAAGGCACTCTACAAAGTCCCTTTCTTGGGGTCCAGTACCAACCTGATTTTCCCAGACTACCTGCATGTTGAAATCTCCCATAACAACCACAGGATTACTTTTGCAACATGGCAATTTTAACTCCTGATTCTACTTGCACCCTATGTCCAGGCTTCTGTTTAGGGGCATGTAGATTAGTCCCATTAGGGTATTTTACCCTTACAATTCCTTAGTTCTAACCACACTGACTCCACATCTCCTGTTTCAATGTCACCCCTTGAAAGGGACTGAATTTCATTCCTCACCAACAGAGCAACCCCACCCCCTCTGCCCACCTGTCTGGCTTTTCGATAGGAGGTTTACCATTGAATATTTAATTTCCAGCCCTGGCCCTCTTGCAGCCATGCCTCAGTAATTTCCTCAACAACATACATGCCAGTTTCTAAATTTGCCTCAAACTCGTCCACTTTATTCCTTATACTTCGCGCATTCATATAAAGTACTTTGATCTCCGTATTCACTTCCCCCCTCGCACCGCTCGCAATTGGCCCTGGCCTTACTCTGTTGTCCATTCTCAAGCTTTCCTTCCCATTGATTCGAGAAGTGGAAGTGGAAGTTGAAGTAGAAAGGAACTTGAAGTGGAAAGGAATAAAAACACATTGAACCCGAAGGGTAATGACAGAGATAATGGGCGCTGGATATGCAACAGAGTTATCCACCGGGTTAATGTGATGGATGTAGCAGAACTTATTGTGAAATTAGAACGGTTAGAAAGAAGATGTGTAAAGTGGCCGTACTGGGATTGAAAGATGCCGAGACACTTTGTAAGGTAGGGGAGAAAGCACTGCAAACCTTTCTTGCGGGAGATACAATTCTTAAACCCAATGAGGAGACAATAAACAGAACGATAGACTGAGTGATCTCCTGAATAATATTTCTCAGGATGAGCGAAGGGAACAGTTATGTGGTATTTATTCCAACTGGCTAATGTGTCAGGTACAGGGTGGCATTCTAATGTTAGATACCCACCAAGTCCCCAATTTGATATCGAATCAACAACTGGAAAATTTGAGTCAAGATATGCAATCTGACTGTCACGTAAGACCGTTGTCTATAGCGAGACAAGTGGATCGGATGTACCAAGATTCTCAGGGAACATATATTTTTGGAGTTGTTCTCCATGTCCCACGCCAGCTGAAGAATAAGACGTTTATCCTATACCAGTTGCATATTATTGCACATAAACAAGGAGCTTCGATAACAATGCACAACGCTCTTCAACATAATGTGATAATTGATAAAGTACCAAGGGGCATCATATTGGACCGATGTCATCAAACAAGAAATAATGAGTATGATGGAGTTTGGTTGTGGATTTCCTCTTAATAATAACGGTAAGCTTTCGATTGATGTAAAACCTAATGCTTCTTTTGCGAATGTTTCCTATAAATGGGAAACTATTAGGTCCCTGCCTCTGCTAATGGGCATTGAACGAGTGGTCGGAAATGTACTCTTGGCATAATATTGTAAACCGGAGTTTAACGAGACAGATCACTAACCGAGACAAGAAAGTAATGGTACCGTCGGTGGGAACATCTATAACAGTAAGCTTCATTGTAGTACGGAATGGCTCGGACGAGACGTTAAGAAGATTTGGCGCAAACAGATATCAACAAAAACCACACCTTCATCCTGATTGGAAGACACTGACTAAGGAGGGTGAAATGGTTATACATGACTGGCCTGAGAGCACTAAGCCTATTCGGTAGCATGGCAGAGAAGCAGAGGACATATTGAGAAAATGGACTTGGTGGGAAAGGAACTGGGGACTGAATACTAACGTGCACCTTTGATTAGTTTTTGTACACTTATTGATAGTGATTACTTTGTTCTTATATTGGTTTCACAGGATAAGTTGAAAACCCTGATGTTAGTTAGGCAGGTGGGAAGTCGGGATAACAGCCAACAATTAGTTTCAGTAGGTGTATTAGTGGGTGCTGTTGAATATGGATTAATTGGGTGTGACCAATTGCCAAGAGGGGGAAATGTAGAGAGTTTTGAGAATTATAAGGACGATGAGTAGGTTATAGTTTGGGTAACCAGGATGGCCACCGGAAAGAACATTCTAAGGATTATAACTAACCAGTAATGGAAACTGGAATTTTTCAGAAACATTGTTAAGTTTCTGTACCATAATTTACCCCCAAAAACAGGGGCTATCAATTATTATTAACTTTATGGTTATTTATATATATCATATTGATGTTTAATATGTTATCACTATTCTCCCCAAAACCAAGGCAGACGTGATGATGGACTCGTTCCACGGCTTGAATCACAGAGCTTTGAAATCTTCATGTAGTCACTCACGTGACTCCGAAGTAAAATAGTAAGATTAAACGAGAACTTACCAGTTCGAAGTTTGATCTGTATTTTATGAGGAGTAACGTTGAGGGAATACATGCCCTCCGCTCCCACCCTTGATCATAAACACAGCTGGTATCTTTTCTCTAATCTTACTATGCTTAAGTCATTACACGTATCTGTGATTCACTCCGCTGCTTTGAAGAATGAAACACGTGCGTAGTGGCGGGTTCTTCATGTATTCCCTCAACGTTACTCCTCATAAATGACAGATCAAACTTCGAACTGGTAAGTTCTCGTTTAATCTTACTATTGATTGGGTGTGACCAATTGCCAAGAGGGGGAAATGTAGAGAGTTTTGAGAATTATAAGGACGACGAGTAGGTTATAGTTTGAGTAACCCTGGAGCTCACATACTGGCGAGCATGGCGGGAAAATGGCCAAGGTAAAGCGTAGTTAAAATAGCCAAAAATGAAACATTCTGCTGAGAAGCGGGCATTTTACCGAACGTACGGATTGTTAAAGACATTTATTTGAAATTTCATCCAAGTTGCTACCAGAGTTACACGTCAGCTACATAATCGGCCATTCAATGTCAGTAGATATTTCACTCCAGTCTTCAGCTGCTCCCTGAATTTTCTCTGTGTCAGTGTATAGATACACGTGTTTGTGCACATACTGAGAATCTGCAACATAAATCCAAACTGCTGAAGGATATATACCGGGCCGCTCACATATCTATCGGTGTAAAAGAAATTACGTGTTTGCCATTTCAGAGAATGTACCACATTGGGTATCGAAAATAATACGAAATTTCCTGATACAGCGAAGAGCAAAATCATCGACTTTCTCCGGTTCTCCACCTCTGCATCCTTCTGGTTCTCATGGCTGTTCCGAAGTCGTCTGCGAACTCTATTGGCCGCTATGATATGTCTCACAGTTAACCCATTGAATAACAGGATTAAACCGATCGGTAACAACGGTGCTAAGATGCTGTCAATTAACTCTACGACTTTCCATACCGACAAAGTGGCGTACTCCTCTGTGAAGGCGCAACGCCAAGGCATATTGTCAATTATAACAAAAGGCTCCATGGCAAAGTAAAAGGGGAACGATCGGGCGCAGCTGACGACAGCCACAGTCACCATAACCACACACGCTGCTCTCTCGCTGTTGTAGCGCTTACGTAGCTTTGGACAACAGACCGCCATAAAGCGATCGCAAGTGAAACTGACGGTGAACCAAACGGAACAGTCGATTGTCACAACTCTTAGTACTAGTGTCAGAGCGCAAACCGGAGTAATGAGCAAGGAACGAGAGTAAACGTATATGTTATTAGTTTGTTCAATTGCAGCAACAATGGCAACTACCATTAGATCCGCTGTTGCCATTCCCACTAGGTAACGGGTGATGCATTTGGAGAGACCACATTTTCCACGGGAGAGGATCACAATCGCCGTTAAATTAACTGCAAGAAACAAAATAAAACGTTAGTTTCGATGAGCTAAAACCTGATCCAGTTTACTAAATTTCCGCTCTTATAAATACTTAGAGCGGTGCTGATCGAAGAGGCAGATGTGTCGGCAATTTGCTGCAATTTACGGTCGGCCTAAAGTCTACGACGCACTGATCACCTCAGCCATTTCGAGGCGTTGCGTCAACGTGGTGGAAAAGTTGGTGGAAAAGTCTCTTGGTGGAAACGTCTGTATTAATCAGACCCAGAGCTTGAAGAATATGCGCCAGAAACAATTTAAATACGGTTACATGCTGAAAAATTGTAAACATTAGGTCTAAATTAACTGGCCTGATTGACAAAAGAACCACACATCAATAAGAACAAAATGCCAGAAATAAAACAGACGCTGACGCCTGAACCTTCCGAAGAAACTCGTCAGTTGCGGTAGCATCTGGGCTGGGTATCAAAGCGACTATTCTTCAGAGCAGCGCGTACAGAAAGGAAGGAGAACTGCACACAGGGCGGCACGGTGCGCAGCGTTAAATGTGCCGCCTGACAGCGACAACCAACCGGCTCTGATCCTGCACGGGGTTTGTACATTCTCCCCGTGATCTTCTTGTGTTTTCTCCGGGATCACCGGTATCCACCCACACTCCAAAGATGCACAGGTTTGTAGGCTGATTGGCTTGGTGCAATTGTAAATTGTCCCAGGCGTGTGCAGTCAGTGTGCGGGGATTGCTGGTTGGCGCGGACTCGGTTGATCGAAGGGGTATCTTTCAGCGCAGTTTTTCAGTACTAAACTAAACGTACTGGTCTCAGTATCTTACCAGGAATTCCAACCGCCACAAGTACAGGGTAGAAAGTGCCGGCTATGTAGTAAATTGCTGGATATTCCATTTCCCATGTGAAACAGCGAACAATCACACATAACTTTCCAAACTATCCCTCTGTACTGGTGATTGAGTTAGCACCCATTTATACAAAAGAGGATATTCCTCTGAGACAATTAGCGTGACCGTCTCCTCTGGCACATCAGCCACAGCCCACGGAACAAACATCAACCATAACTGTTTTTTTCTCATTGCGCAAGGAATTTCTGCCCTCCAGGGATTACACGAAATGTTAATTTAAATGTTTTTTGTCACATTTTACGAAACCGAATGTTGCAAACTCTATTTCTATGACACGAGGTGAAAAGTCTCTTAAATGTGATTACTCCTGCGATCAATATTATTTCTAACATGAACGTCAAATATGTAACATTAATAACATTAGGTGCACTGTGTTATTTAGTAAAATCAAGCTATAAGAAGTTTAAGAAGGAACTGCAGATGCTGTAAAATCGAAGGTACACAAAAATGCTGGAGAAACTCAGCGGGTGCAGCAGCATTTATGGAGCGAAGGGAATAGGCAACGTTTCGGCTCGAAACCCTTCTTCAGACTGGTCGGAAGAAGGGTTTCGGCCCGAAACGTTGCCTATTCCCTTCGCTCCATAGATGCTGCTGCACCCGCTGAGTTTCTCCAGCATTTTTGTGTACCTTCCAAGCATTAAGGATCTTAGTTTGGGAAGTAACGTTAGACATACGTCTTCCTTGAAAGGAATGGTTCACGCCACCATCTTGCGACTCGGAAGTTATTATTCGCAGGTTCAAACGTCACCGACGATGCTAATTAAACAATGGATGCATTTCCTGACCCAATGATATCAACACATCCAAGCAGATATTGGAGTCACTTGTGAGGAATACGGAGCGGCTGTTGAACGAAATCACGTGGAGAGTTTAGCTCTCAAGAAAGGAAAGATGGAAAATTCTGGGATCTACAGGCCAGTGAACTTAACATCTGCAGTTGCAAAGTTATTAGAGTGTTTCAAGGGGATATGTTACACAGGAAAGGAAATATTCACATTTGAAGATGTGACCAAAAAGGTTGACGAGGGCAGAGCTGCAGATGTTGTATACAGTGTATTTGGACTTCAGTAAAGCATTTGACAAGGGTCCACATGATAAGCTGCTCTGGAAGGTTAAATCGCATGGGATTCAAGGAGAGATAACCGGATGTATAGAAAATTGCCTTCATGGAAGGATGCAGAGGGTAACGGTCGAAGATTGTTTCTCGGACTGGAGGCCTGTGGTGTGCCTCAGAGTTCGATGCTTGGCCCATTACTGTTTCGCATGTATACAAATTACAGTATGAAAATGTACATGGTAAGTTTAGAAAGTTAGCAGATGACACAAAAGTGGGTTGGATTGCAGGTAGCGAAGATGGATGTCAAACATTGCAGCGGGCTCATGATCGATTAGGAATGGTGGATGGAAATTAATACACAGAAATGTGAGTTGTTAGATGTTGGAAAGTCTTACATGACCAGGAACACTCAGGGCTCTGCAGAGTGTTATAGAACCGAGGGATCTGGAATTGCAGGTACATAGGAGTTGGGAGGTCATGTTGCAGTTATGCAGGACATTGATAACATCGCAATTAGACCGTGTTTAGTTCTGGGCACCTTTTTATGGGGAAGATGTCGTTGGAAAGCGTACATGGAAGCTTTACGAGGATGTTCCCAGGGTGCGAGGGTCTGAACTGAAGGAAGAGGTTAAGCTGGCTCGGACTATATTCCTTGAAACGCAGGAAGATGAGGTCTGATCTAATGGATGCGTATAAAGTTATGAGAGGAATAAATCCGGTGGATGCACAGGTTATATCCCTGAGTAGGGGAATCGAGAATGAAAGGACGGTTGAGGTGAATGGGGACGATATAATGGGAATCTGCGAGGTAGATTTTTCACACAATTGGTGTATGGAACATTCAGACCTCATCTTCCTGCGTTTCAAGGAATGTAGTCCCCGCCAGCTTAACCTCTTCCTTCAGTTCAGGCCCACATTACTAGGTGCTGACTGATTAATAATGTAACCAAAATGCTAATAGCACATACATACTATAGATTCAAACAAAGTCCCCGTATCTAAGGGGCGGCCTACAAACCCATCCCGCGCGCATCGGTACAGAACCGCATCCCCTCCCTTCGCCGTGCGGCGGGAGCACTGGGTACCCGGGGAACAAACACGGCGACGCAGGCGATCGGAGCACCGAGCGTGGTGGTGAGGGAGTTGGAGTCACAATCAATGGTTGGTCTGCAACTGCACGTCGTGAGAGAGGAGAAAGTCCGTCAGTAGATGTGTAGATCGGACGCGTCGCATCAGGATACGAGACAGCAGGACGTGGTTCCTTCACAGGAAGGAGATGTTGACGGTTGACGCCTGTAGATCCCTCCATCTGCACTCACCAGACATGAGCGCGGCTCTTTTTCGGAATTGTGAATGAAGCCCAAACGGCCCAATCCTTGTTGGTTTGAAGGCGAGCGACTTGGCCACTGGAGAGAGGTTTAAGTGGTTGGGTATTGCGTTTCAGTTGGAGTTGTTTCTGGACGGCAAATGCTGCAGTAGATGTTGGGGCACAGGGAGTGCAGCACGGGTCAGCCGGGACATCAGGCGTTGGGCAGCAGACCCGAGTATTGGGTCAAGGGCGATGTTTCTCAGGTTTCGCAGGTGAGACATCGGATTTAGCAAGGTGTGAGCGCTCCATCAATTGCTTGGCGCTCCGGACAGCCCGTTCTGCAAGTACGGTTGAGTGTGGGAATTCTGGACTGCTGGTGACATGGCGAAAATCCCATCGTTGAGCAAAGTTTATAAAACACTGGCTAGTGGACTGACTGCCGTTATCTGACAAGTGGCGTGCGGGGTCACTGTGTACGGTGGAGTGGCGCGCCAGCTTTTGGATTACTGCAGCTGATGTTGGCCTTTGGAGTAGGTCGATTTCGAACCTGCCCGAATACGAGTCAACGAGAACCAGATACTGTTTGCCACGCTACTCGAATATGTCAGAAGAAAGCGTGGACCTAGGCAGAGGAGCAACATTCTTAAACATTCTTATTCTTAAACTGTGGCCCATGGTTCTGGACTCCTCCAACATCGGGAACGTGTTTCCTGCCTCTGGTTTGTCCAAGCCCTTAACAATCTTATATGTTTCAATGAGAGCCCTCTCACCCTTCTAACTCCAGAGTGTACAGGCCCAGCTGCTCCATTTTCTCAGCATATGACAGTCCCGCCATCCCGGGAATTTACCTTGTAAACCTACGCTGCACACCCTCAATAGCAAGAATGTCCTTCCTCAAATTAGGGGACCAAAACTGCACACAATACTCCAGGTGTGGTCTCACTCGGGCTCTGTATAACTGCAGAAGGAACTCTTTGCTCCTATATTCGATTCCTCTTGTTATAATGGCCAACATGCCATTTGCTTTATTCACTGCCCACTGTACCTGCATGCTTACTTTCATAGACTGATGTACAAGGACCCCCAGATCCCGTTGTACTTCCCCTTTTCCCAACTTGACACCATTTAGATAGTAATCTGCCTTCCTGTTTTTGCTACCAAAGTGGATAACCTCACATATATCCGCATTAAACTTCATCTGCCATGCATCTGTCCACTCCCGCAACCTGCCCAAGTCACCCTGCATTCTCATAGCATCCTCCTCACACTTCACACTGCCACCCAGCTTTGTGTCATCTGCAAATTTGTTAACGTTACTTTGAAACCCTTCATCCAAATCATTGATGTATATTGTAAATCGCTGCGGTCCCAGCACCGAGCCTTGCGGTACCCCACTGGTCACTGCCTGCCATTCTGAAAGGGACCAGTTAATCCCTACTCTTTGTTTCCTGTCTGCCAACCACTTCTCTACCCATGTCAGCACTCTACCCCCAATACCATGTGCCCTAATTTTGCCCACTAATATTCTATGTGGGACCTTATCAAATGCTTTCTGAATGTCCAGGTACACTACAGACACTGGCTGTCCCCTGTCCATTTTCCTAGTTGCATCGTCAAAAGATTCCAGAAGATTAATCAAGCATGTTTTCCCCTTCGTAAATCCATGCTGACTCGGACCGATCCTGTTACTGCTATCCAAATGTGCGACTATCTCATCTTTTATAATTGACTCCAGCATCTTCCCCACCACCGATGTCGGGCTAACTGGTCTATAATTACCCGTTTTCTCTCTCCCCCCTTTCTTTAAAAGTGAGATAATATTAGCTCCCTCCAATCCACAGAAACTGATCCCGAGTCTATAGAACATTGGAAAATGATCACCAATGCTTCCACGATTTCTAGAGCCACTTCGTTGAGTACGCTGGGATACAGACCATCAGGCCCTGGGGATTTATCAGCCTTCAGTCCCATCAGTCTATCCAACACAATTTCATGCCTAATGTGGATTCCCTTCCGTTCCTCTGTCACCAGAGATCCTCTGGCCACTACTGAATCAGGGAGAAGGTGTGTGTCCTCCTTAGTGAAGACAGATCCAAAGTACATGTTCTACTCATCTGCCATTTCCTTGTTCCCCATAATATATTCACCTTTTTCGGTCTTCAAGGGTCCAAATTTGGTCTTAACTATTTTTTTCCTCTTTACATACCTAAAGAAACGTTTACTACCCTGCTTTATATTCTTGGCTAGCTTACCTTCGTACCGCATCTATTCTCCCCGTATTGTCTTTTTGGTTATCTTCTGTTGTTCTTTAAACATTACCCAATCCTCTTGCTTCCCGCTCATCTTTGCTACGTTGTAATTCTTCGCTTTAATTTTTATACTGTCCCTGACGTCCCTTGTCAGCCATGGTCGTCCCTTTCTCCCCTTGGAATTTTTCTTCCTCGTAGGAATGAAATGACCCCGCACCTTCAGTATTATTCCTAGAAACACCTGCCATTTTTGTTCCACTGTCATCCCTGCTAGTGTATCTTCCCAGTCAACTTTGGCCAGCTCCTCCCTCATAGCCCCATAGTCCCCTTTCTTTAACTGCAACACTGACACCTCCGATCTACTCTTCTCCCTCTCCAATTGTAGATTAAACCTGATCATGTTATGGTCTCTGCCTCCTAATGGCTCATTAACCTCGAGGTCCTTTATCAAATCCGGTTTATTACATATCATTAAATCCAGAATTGCCTTCTCCTTGGTAGGCTCCAATACAAGCTGTTCAAAGAATCCATCACGAAGGCACTCTACAAAGTCCCTTTCTTAGGGTCCAGTACCAACCTGATTTTCCAAGACTACCTACATGTTGAAATCTCCCATAACAACCATAGCATTACTTTTGATACATGGCAATTTTAACTCCTGAATCAACTTGGACCCTATGTCCAGGCTTCTGTTTAGGGGCATGTAGATTAGTCCTATTAAGGTATTTTTACCCTTGCAATTCCTTAATTTTATCCACACTGACTCCACATCTCCTGTTTCAATGTCACCCCTTGAAAGGGACTGAATTTCATTCCTCACCAACAGAGCAACCCCACCCCCTCTGCCCACCTGTCTGTCTTTTCGATAGGAGGTATACCATTGAATATTCAGTTCCCAGCCCTGGCCCTCTTGCAGCCATGTCTCAGTAATTCCCTCAACATCATACTTGCCAGTTTCTAACTGAGCTTCAAACTCATCCACTTTATTCCTTATACTTCGCGCATTCATATAAAGTACTTTGATCTCCGTATTCACTTCCCCCCTCGCACCGCTCGCAATTGGCCCTGGCCTTACTCTGTTGTCCATTCTCAAGCTTTCCTTCCCATTGATTCGAGAAGTGGATTTGGAAATTGAAGTAGAAATGAATTTGAAGTGGAAAGGTATAAAAACACATAGAACCTGAAAGGAAATTACAGAGATAATGGACGCTGGATATGCAACAGAGTTATCCACCGGGTTAATGTGATGGATGTAGCAGAACTTATTGTGAAATTAGAACAGTTAGAAAGAAGATGTGTAAAGTGGCCGTACTGGGATTGAAAGATGCCGAGACACTTAGTAAGGTAGGGGAGAAAGCACTGCAAACCTTTCTTGCGGGAGATAACATTCTTAAACCTTATGAGGAGACAATAAACAGAACGATAGACTGAGTGATCTACTGAATAATATTTCTCAGGATGAGCGTTGGGAACAGGTATGTGGTATTTATTCCAACTGGCTAATGTGTGAGGTCCCCAATTTGATATCAACAACTGGAAAAATGGATATGCAATCTGACTGTCACGTAAGATCGTTATCTATAGCGAGACAAGTGCTCAGGGAACATATATTTTTGGAGTTGTTCTTCATGTCCCACGCCAGCTGAAGAATAAGACGTTTATCCTATACCAGTTGCATATTATTGGGCAGTATAAACAAGGAGCTTCGATAACAATGCACAATGCTCTTCAACATAATGTGATAATTGATAAAGTACCAAGGGGCATCATATTGGACCGATGTCATCAAACAAGAAATAATGAGTATGATGGAGCTTGGTTGTGGATTTACTCATTATAATAACAGTAAGCTTTCGATTGATGTAAAACCTAATGCTTCTTTTGCAAGTGTTGCCTATAAATGAGAAAATATTAGGTCGCTGCCGCTGCTAAGTGGCATTGAACGAGTGGTGGGAAATGTACTCTACGTTGGCATAATATTGTAAACCGGAGTTTAACGTGACAGATCACTATCCAAGACAAGAAATTAACGGTACCGTCGGTGGGAAAATCTATACCAGTAAGCTTCATTGTAGTACGGAATGGCTCGGACGAGACGTTAAGAAGTTTTGTCGCAAACAGGTTTCAACAAATACCACACCTCCATCCTGATTTGAAGACACTGACTAAGGAGGGTGAAATGGTTATACATGACTGGCCTGAGAGCACTAAGCCTATTCGGATGCATGGCAGAGAAGCAGAGGACATATTGAGAAATGGACTTGGTGGGAAAGAGCCTGGAACTGGGGACTGAATACTAACGTGCACCCTTTGATTAGTTTTCGTACAGTTATTGATAGTGATTACTTTGTTCTTATATTGGTTTCACAGGATAAGTTGAAAACCCTGATGTTAGTTAGGCAGGTGGGAAGAGGGGATAACAGACAACAATTAGTTTCAGTAGGTGTATTAGTGGGCGCTGTTTAATATGGATTAATTGGATGTGACCAATTGCCAAGAGGGGGAAATGTAGAGAGTTTTGAGAATTATAAGAACGATGAGTAGGTTATGGATCTCACATACTGGCGAGCATGACGGGAAAATGGCCAAGATAGAACGTAATTAAAATGGCTAAAAATGAAACATTCTGCTGAGGAGCGGGCATTCATATCAGTCGGGGATGATAGCCCTTTGTAGTACTGTCTGCGTTCTTATCCGTTGCAATTTTGCATTAGAGCTGCTCTTGGTCACTGTGTTCAGCAGGCAAGTCTCCCAAAGTTTAACACACGACTTATTTTACGGGCGGACTCAATCTGGACATTTATGGTAAATACACGTTAGATATATTGGAGGGAGATTTCTAAACAACAAGAAACGTAAGCTTGAAATTAGCTTTGGGGCAAGACAACATAATTTGAAACGATGAAAGACAACGATAAAAGACATAAGACAGAGACATTAATTAATATTGGAATTGGTGGAAAGGTGGAATATTGCATCGGGGGACCAGCCCTCACCTGTGAACATGGGACCCAACGGGTCCCACTTAGTCTAGTTTATACTAAAACTAGCAAAAACTACAATCTCCGCGTTGGAGTGTTCTTTCACAAGCTGCTACATTTTAGTTGTGTTATGAGCGGCGAAATGTTTCGCTGATGAACCGTTAGTCCACAGGAATGATGTATTTCTATGGAAAACCGAAATATTCCGGTTCAATTCATCTGACACCAGACTTCCAGTTCTGAGTTATATTATCTCAAAGTATGTTGCAGCGATCAAAGATCCAGTGGTTTGGAATATTACCCCACCAATGCAACATCACAGCTGCAACACGTAGATTGTGTCCACACTTTCCAAACGTGACCAATTTAAGTGAGTATACCGGGTTCCCGGTCGTCAAGCGCATGCCTGCATTGACTTTATGGTATTTTACCGAACGTACGAATTGTTAAAGACATTTATTTGAAATTTCATCCAAGTTGCTACCAGAGTTACACGTCAATTACATAATCGGCCATTCAATGTGAGTAGATATTTCACTCCACTCTTCAGCTGCTCCCTGAATTTTCTCTGTGTCAGTGTATAGATACACGTGTTTGTGCACATACTGACAATCTGCAACATAAATCCAAACTGCTGCAGGATATATACCGGGCCGCTCAAATATCTATCGGTGTAAAAGAAATTTCGTGTTTGCCATTTCAGAGAATGAACCACATTGGGTATCGAAAATAATATGAAATTGCCTGATACAGCGAAGAGCAAAATCATCGATTTTCTCCGGTTCTCCACCTCTGTATCCTTCTGGTTCTCATCGCTGTTCCGAAGTCGTCTGCGAACTCTATTGGCCGCTATGATATGTCTGGAAGTTAACCCATTGAACAACATGATTAAAGCGATCGGTAACAACGGTGCTAAGATGCTGTCAAGTAACTCATAACCTTTCCAGACCGACGAAGTGGCGTACTCCTCTGTGAAGGCGCAACGCCAAGGCACATTGTCAATTATAACTAAAGGCTCCACGGCGAAGTAAAAGGGGAACGATCGGGCGCAGCTGACGACAGCCACAGTCACCATGACCACACACGCTGCTCTCTCGCTGCTGTAGCGCTCGCGTAGCTTTTGACAACAGATCGCCATAAAGCGATCGCAAGTGAAACTGACGGTGAACCAAATGGAACAGTCAATTGTTACAACCCTTAGTATTAGTGTCAGAGCGCAAATCGGAGTAAAGAGCAAGGAACTTGCGTAAACGTATATGTTATTAGTTTGTTCAATTGCAGCAACAACGACAACTACCATTAGATCCGCTGTCGCCATTCCCACTAGGTAACGGGTGATGCATTTGGAGAGACCACATTTTCCCCGGGAGAGGATCACAATCGCCGTTAAATTAACTGCAAGAAACAAAATAAAGCGTTAGTTCTAATGAGCAAAAACCTGATCTAGTTTACTAAATTTCCGTTCGTAGAAATACTAGGAGATGTGCTGATCAAAGATTATAGAGCAGCGTTTAACGAGCCGCCTGACAGCGACAACCACCCGGGTTTGATCCTGCACGGAGTTTGTACATTCTCCCCGTGATCTTCTTGGGTTTTCTCCGGGATCTCCGGTATCCGCCCACACTCTAAAGGTGCGCAGCTTTGTAGGCTGATAGGCTTGGTACAATTGTAAATTGTCCCTAGCGTGTGCAGTCAGTGTGCGGGGATTGCTGGTTGGCGCGGACTCGGTTGATCGAGGGGCCTCTTTCCGCACAATTTTTCTGTACTAAACTAAACGTCAGTATCTTACCAGGAATTCCAACCGCCACAAGTACAGGGTAGAAAGTGCCGGCTATGTAGTAAATTGCTGGATATTCCATTTCCCATGTGAAGCAGCGAACAATCACACATAACTTTCCAAACTGTCCATCTGTACTGGTGATTGAGTTAGCACCCATTTATACAAAAGAGGATATTCCTCTGAGACAATTAGCGTGACCCCTCTGGCACATCAGCCACAGCCCACGGAACAAACATCAACCATAACTGTTTTTTTCTCATTGCGCAAGGAATTTCTGTCCTCGAGGGATTACACGAACTGTTAATTTAAATGTTTGTTTGTATCATTTTATGAAGGGAATGTTGCAAACTTTATTTCTATGACACGAGGTTAAAAGTTTCTTAAATGTAATTATTCCTGCGATCAATATTATTTCTAACATGAACAATGAACGTAAATATGTAACATTAATAACATTAGGTGCACAGTGTGATTTAGTCAAATCAAGCAATAAGGAGTTTAAGAAGGAACTGCAGATGCATAGAAAATCGAAGGTACACAAAAATGACGGAGAAGCTCAGCGGGTGCAGCAGCATCTATGGAGCGAAGGAAATAGGTAACGTTTCGGGCCGAAACCTTTCTTCAGACTTCAGTTTAGCCATGTCCGTCTAACCTGCCTGCGTTTGGCCCATATACCTCTAAACCTGGCTGTCCTTGTAAATGTCTATTATTTGTTTTAAACGTTGCAATAGTCCCTGCCTCAACTACTACCTCTGGCAGCTTGTTCCATACACGCACCGCCCTTCGTGTGAAAAGGTTACCCCTCAGGTTCCTAGCAATTCTTTCTCCCTTCACCTTCAACCTAGGTCCGCTGCTTCTCCATTCCCCCACTATAGGCAAGATAATCCGTGCGTCTAAGCGATCATTTTATACACCTCTATAAGATCACCCCCTCATCCTCCTGCGCTCCAAGGAATAGATTCCCAGCCAGCTCAATCTTTCCCTATTAAATTGCATTAATTTCCATCAACCATTCCTCAGCCCAGCTGGCCAACCGATCAAGATCCTGCTGCAATTTTGCCTATCCATGTTTGTCTGAGATTCTACCTGACCCATTGAGGTACTCCAGCAATTTGTCTCATTTTTGTTGTCCTTTAAACGGTATTATAGTGCCTATATCAGCTACCTCCTCTGGCAGATCGTCCCATATACCCACCCCTGTGGGAAAGAGGTTAACCCTCAGGCTCGTGAAAGATTTTGTCACTCTTTCCTTAAACCTATATCCTTGATACCTCTACTCTGGGTAAAATCATCTATGTATCCATCCTATCCCACTTTTGATTTTATACATCCCTACACGTTCATACTAAACGCGTGGAGCTCCTTGGGGCGAAGGAGGGTGAGGGTGTGTTCTTATAGAGGCATGAGAGGAATAGATCGGGTAGACGCACAGGTTCTCTTGCTCAGAGTGGGGGAACAGAAATATAGGAACATGGGAAATAGGTGCAGGAGTAGGCCATTCGGCACTTCGAACCAGCACCGTCATTCAACATGATCAAGGCTGACCATCAAAAATTTGGAGCCCGTTCCTGCTTTCTCCCCTTGATTCCGCTAGCCCTGAGACCTATATCTAACACTCTCTTTAAAACATCCAGTGAATTGGCCTCCATGCAGCTGCCCACTCACTCAACCTATCCATGTCACGCCGCAGCCTCATAGCATCCTCTCCGAAGCTCACACTGCCAGCCAGGTTTGTATGATCCGCAAACTTGGAGATGTTGCTTTAAATTCCTTCGACTAAATCGTTAATGCATATTGTAAATAATTATATGGAGAACCAGAGGCCATAGGTTCAAGGTGAAGGGAGAAAAAGTTAATAGGAACCGGAGGGGTAACTTTGTCCACACAAAGGACCATGGGTGTATGGAACAAGCTGCCAGAGGAGGTAGCTGATGTAGGGTATAGTGCAATCTTAAGAAAACAATTAGACAAGTACATGGATATGGGGCAAACACAGGCCGCTGGGACTAGTGTAGATGTTACATATTTGTCGGTGTAGGCAAGTTAGACCGGAGAGCCTGTTGTCGCGATGTATGACTGTATGACTATGATGATTAACTATGACAGCGGAACCCCGCCTCTTATCTGAATATATAGGACACAGGCAGCATAAGACAAGATTGGAAAACAGATTCTCGCGAGCGGAGAACGAAGTGCTAGCAGGCGGTGCTAGCGATACAGAGGCTGTCCGCGCAGACACTGGGGAGAGGCGGTCTGGTTAGGTGATTATGGTATGTACGGGTCAGCTTTGTGCATCTGACTGGTGCTTGCTCTTCAATGAACAACACAGCGCAGCTTTGAGTCGCTGCACAGTCACCTGCTGAGGTGACCGTGACAGGGACATGTTGCAGTGTTATTACTTGACTACGTCGCTCAACAATCTCTCTCTGTTTGTCTCTGTCTCTCTGCAGAAACTACTACTGTGCATCGCTCTGCTGCTTCCAGCGGCTCAGCTGTCGGAATCCGCCTGCTTCTTTGAGAAACAGAACACAACCGGTAATCTATCGATGTGAATCTCTGTCTCAGATCCGGCAGTGAGACCAGGCCGACAGCAGGGACATTATACTCATGGCGTGACGCTAAAGCTCGTCACCCTTGGCTCCCCGCCTGTTCCGCGGTCGGGTTGGAGTCTGAGGGTAGTGGAGGTTGATACCCCGACTTAACCCCAGCTTAAGGAGCGCTCCTCTTCTGGAATACAGCTGAGGCACTAAACATTGTCCACGGGTGGATTGAAGGATCTCCTCAGAATTAAGTGCAGTTGGCCCTGAACAATATTTGTCCCTCAACTGCTCTTGATAGAACTGGCTATCAAAGGCCAATCACTGGGCTGTGTGGGATCCCTCCGGCCACCAAATGGAAGCCACGCGTCACGACAATGGCGCCAACTCGCCAGCTCCTCATTGGCCGCGAGACCGGTTCTGCCTGAAAATGGTGAAAGTGCCCCAGGAGTTCCTGCCAAACCAGTGACAGGTCCCGGCATCCACAGCCTGGATGAGTATTGGGGATCACAGCGGGTCAGGGGCACACATTGTAACCAGGGGCAACGGTGAAACTCTCCCAATTATGGAGTGATAGACACAAAAGGCCATTTCCCTGCACTTTATTGTGTATGTGATGGATTGATTGATCGATTGATTGATTGATTGATTGATTGATTGATTGATTGATTGATTGATTGATTGATTTATTGATTGATTGATTGGTCGATTGATCGGTTGATAGGTTGATTGGTTGATTGATTGATTGATCGATTGGTTGGTTGGTTGATTGATTGATTGATTGATTGATTGATTGGTTGATTGATTGATTGATTGATTGATTGATTGATTGATTGATTGATTGATTGATTGATTGCTTGGTTTATTGATTGATTGATTGATTGATTGATTGATTGATTGATTGATTGATTGATTGATTGATTGATTGATTGATTGGTTGATTGATTGATTGATTGATTGACTGGTTGATTGACTGGTTGGTTGATTGATTGATTGATTGATTGATTGATTGATTGATTGATTGATTGATTGATTGATTGATTGATTGATTGATTGATTGATTGATTGATTGATTGATTGGTTGATTGATTGATTGATTGATTGATTGATTGATTGATTGATTGATTGATTGATTGATTGATTGATTGATTGATTGATTGATTGATTGATTGATTGATTGATAAGGCCGGAGTAACTCAGCGGTTCAGGCAGCATTTCGGGAGGAAAGGAGTAAGAAGTTGCCGTTCCAGACCCTTTTTCAGACCTGATCCGCTGACCCGCTGAGTTACTCCAGCATTTTGTGTAATTCTGCGGTGTAAAGCAGCACCTGCAGATTCATCTTGCACCATTATGGAGTGAGCTACTTGAATGGGCTGCTCCTTGCTCCCCGGCTCCACTTCAGTCCCACCACACTAATCTTTGTGCGGCCAATGCGGAGGGAGTGGGTCTGGTTGGTTTGATCCTGGGCGTGGACAAGATCGCCAATATCGGGTCAGGGCGCCAGGCATGCGATTTTTTCTGCCAGAGCAGACTACCTGCACCTTTCCGGCGCTTATATCCCCGCGCTGTCGTTCCTTGAAAAAGAACACGCTGTGTCCTCTGGCACCAGGGAGGCGTTCCAGGACCGATGGGGGGCTTCGAGAGACTGATTGTATATTGGATCACGATTGTAACATTGTAATCTGATATTTGGATGTGATCATTCACAGTCTGATTTGATGTAAATGGGTGTTTTGTTATAATTTCATGCAAAAATACTTCTGTAAATAGCTGAGTACGTTTCTTTTTAGTTTAAAAAATATGGAGTGAGCGCTGACCACCAATTCCCCTGTTGGGTTCCCGAGATGAGTGATGATGGGTCTTGGGTCGGGCGCTGTTGTCGAACCCGGGTGAAACGGGACCGTCCAGCTAAGTATGAAGAAGGGTCTCGACCCGAAACATCACCCATTCCTTCTCTGCAGAGATGCTGCCTGTCCCGCTGAGTTACTCCGGCTTTTTGTCTACCGTGCAGCCAAGTGCCAGGTCCGGGTCAGTACACACGGGGACAGACCCAGTGGTCTGAATGGCTAATTTCCAGGGTGTTTTTGTATTGAGTCAACGCCACTGTCCCACCACTCCCTCGGGTCTCTCCACTCCCCGACGGGCCACTGATCCCCCGCTGTCTTTGTCACCACCAGATACGGGCACGTGTTTTGACACAAACGACGGAACGACTCATCAGTTCGAAGAAGGTTGGATGAACACCAACTGCTGGGAGTGCGTGTGTGCGCAAAAAGGTTATGAATGCTGCGAACGGTAAGTAATCGCCCGCCGTTTAGCTCACATGATCTGACCCCGACGGGTGAACTGGCCAAGCGTGTTCTCAGGTTGGGACCCGTCGTTCGAGTGACCGCATCTCCAGCCGCTCCCAGTCCGGGTTCATTGACTGCGACCGACTCAAAATGTCCAGGGGTTCTGCTTGGCCTCAAAGCTGCTTCAGTACTGTGCCCATGAACAAAAAAATGCTCCGAGGTTAGGATTATTCCACAAGGGGAGAGAGAGACCATAACTCCCCGTTAGCTACGACCATGCATTAATCCTCCATTATCCACCCCGCATTATGGTTGGATCTCAGAGCAGAACCTAAATATTATTCTCCACCTGCGCGCTCGGGACAAGTAACAATGTCAATTAACCTCCCGACCCGCAAGTCTCTGGGACGTGGGAGGAAATTTGAACATCCCTAAAAAAAATAACCCAGGCAGTCACAGGGACAACGTAAAAAAACTCCACACAGACACGAGCCAAGGTCAGGATCGAACCCTGACGCTGTGGGGCATATCTTCCGAATTGTTCATAATTGATTCCCTGATCTGTTCCCCAGGTATTTCGTGCCAATTGGTGTCCCGGATGAGTGTATGCTAATTTTCCAAATTCAAACTTGTTCGTTTCAAGTCCTTATGAAGAATGCCCCGTCTGTCGAATGTACAGTGGATGGAGTCATTGGGAAATGAGCGGGAATAAACAGGCAGCTCCTTTCCATCGTGGAGACATTCATCAATGGGATACAGGAGCCTTGACTCTTGAATATAATGTACCGACTCCAGCCCACAATAAACATATAACAAACCTATTCTGCTGTCATCGTCTGACCCATCATTTCAATAAGAAATGGGCGTGAGATACAAGTGTTTTGACAAAATGTAAATTGAACGAAATGTAATTTGTATGAAAATGTTATTGTGAAATATGTCACTGAATATGAAAACTGATAAATCCTAAGGATTTGATGCCTGAATGTGGGGTACGAGGCCTAGTGCCCCCTCACAAACCAGTGAAGAAATGGGCTGGAGAATGGGAAGGCACTGGGAAATGGTGCGGTGCGTTCTGGAACTTGAGTATGTGAGGAAATGGAAGTTGGGCTGAGGAATGGTTGATGGGAATTAATGGCATTTAATAGGGAGTGGTTGAGCAGGCTGGGGTCGCGGCCCTGTTTCAACCAATCTTTCCACCACCACGCACAAGAAGCACAAGAAGCGCAAGACAGACACCATTGTGCAGATGCCGAGAAGTGTGTTCAGCTCTGGCTGAACAGCTTCTAATCTTGTGTGTGGACTCGATAAGAAGAAGAAGCAGGCTGGGAGTTGATTCATTGGAGCAGGAAGGGGTGATCTTACAAAGGTGTATACAATCATAAGAGGGTCGACGCACGGATTCTCTTGCGTAGAGTGGCAGAATGGAGATCCCGAGGACATGGGTTCAAGGTGAAGGGAGAAGGATTTAATAGGAACCTTAGGGATAACCGTTTCACACAAAGGGTGTATGGAACAAGCAGCCAGAAGAGGAACATTTGCAACATTTACGAAATCATTGACATGTACATGTATAGGATAGGGTTAGAGGTATATGAGCCAAACGCAAGCTGGTTTGACAAACATGGGCGAAACACTTCCAGGTGGAACTAGCGTAGATGGGGGATTTTGAGAAGCATGCTCACTTTCGGTACGGGGAACGATAAAGTACAGCCGCAGCAAACCATAGAGTCACACAGCACGAACACGGGCCCTTTTGTCCACTGGGTCAGCCCGCATCTGCGGAGAACATGGGGAACATCCTACCCTGACGCAGATGATTATCCTAACATGTCGACACATGGAACTGCAGATGATGGTTTACCACTACCAGAAGACACAAAGGGCGGGAGTAACGTAGGTCGCCATGCTGCATCCCTGTTGATCATGGGCAAGCTACTATTCGGCTTGGAATCCGTGATCGCATTCCACGACGGGCTTGCCGACAGCAACCGACTCGAAATGTCAAAAGTCCGTGTTGTTCAGAGATGCTGCCAGGCCCGCGGAGTTACTCCAGTCTTAAACAAAATCTCCTCACATTCCCGCCAGTTCCCACCACTCCCACGAATACTCATGACCAACTGCGATGGCAAGTTCATCACAAATGTGCAGGCCCTTGTAACCAGAGCACACGGTGGCAACACGCCGTGGCGGGAACATTGCACTCTCCCCACAGAGTTGTTGGGAAATGAACTGCAATAAACAGACAGCTCCCTTCCAGTGTAGAGGCATTCATCAATGGGATACAGGAGCCTTAACTCTTGCATGTAAAGTTTATGTCACAATAAACATATACCCAACATTTTGCCGTCTTCAAACCCATCATTTCAAAAAGGAATGGGCGGTGCTGGCTCGAAGGGCCGAATGGCCTACTCTTGCACCTATTTTCTATGTTTCACCCGGGTTCCTTTAACCCAACCCAACACCCAGCTTCACTCATCTCGGAGGCTCAACTGGGGAATTGGTGGTCAGCGCCCACTCCATATATATATTAAAAATAAAATTGAATATATTCAGCTATTTACAGAATTATTTATGCATTGATCAAAAACACCCATCACCATAACAATCTTGATCCAGGAGACAGTCAATTCCATCGCTGGGGCCATCGGTCCTGGAACACCTCCCTTGTGTCAGTGGGCACTACGTGTTCTTTTTCAAGGGACAGTCGGGCGAGGATGAGGAGCCCTCGTCTGCCTGGCGCCTTGACGCAGCAAACCAACCTGATGCTCCTCTCATCCACCCACTCCGCTCCGCACTTGGTACACACAGATTATGATGGTGGGACGGAAGCGGAGCCATAAATCAAGGAACAGCCCATTCAAATAGCTCACTCCATAATTGTGTCTGAAGAAACTGCAGACTCTCGTTTACACCGAAGTTTGACTCAAAATGCTGGGGTATCTCTGTGAGTCCGCGGATCAGGTCTGAAGAAGAGTCTCGGTCACCTATTCTTTTTCTCCAGAGATGCTGTCGAAACCGCTGAGTTACTCCAGCATTTCGTGTGCATCACTCCATACATGGGTCGGTTTCGTCGTTGCCCCTGGTTACAGTGTGAACCCCTGACACACTGGGATCCCCAATACTCATCCAGGCTGTGAGTGCTGCGACCAGTCACTGGTTTGGGAGGAACTCCTGGGCCACTCCCCCCATTCTGAGGCAAAACTCGCCTCGCGGCCAATGAGGAGCCGGTGAGGTGTCGCCATTGTTGTAGGGACGCGTGGGTTGCATTGGGTGCACGGCAAGATCCCACCCAGTCCAGTGATTGGACTCTGAAGACCAGGTCCATCAACAACAGTTGAGGGGGAAATATTTGTCAGTGTACAGAGGCAGCAGCACTTCATTCTGAGGAGATCCTCCATTCCTATTGAGGGATCTGCGGTCTATCGGAAAGACAGACGGGTGGGCAGAGGGGGAGGAGTAGCTTTGATGGTAAGGAATGAAATTCAGTCCTTAGCGAGGGGTGACATAGGATCAGAGAATCACTGTGGATAGAGCTGAACATAGTAAGGGTATAAAGACCCTCATGGGAGTTATTTACAGGCCCCCAAATAGTAGCCAGGATATCGTTACACCAGGAGGTACAATTGACACGTAAGAAAGGTGGTCATGGGAGATTTCAATATGCAATATTTCAAGACTCAGAAAATCAGATTGGCACTGGACTCCAAGAAAGAGGAGTTTGTCGAGTGTTAACGAGATGGATTCTTAGATCGGCTTGCGGTGGAGCCCGCCAGGCAAAATGCAATTCGGGTTTTAGAGTTGTGTAATGAACCGGATTTGATAAGGGGACTCGCTGTAAAGGAACCACTAGGAGGTCGCGACCAAAATATCATAAGATTTGCCCTGCAATTTGAGACGGATAAGGTGAAATCGTATGTCGCCATTGCAAAGGGGAGTACAGAGGCATGAGGGGGGAGCTGGCAAACGATGACTGGAAAATGACCCTTGCAGGGATGCTGGGGGAACAGCAGTGGCAAGAATTTCTGGGAATTATTCGCAGGATGCAGGATCTTTCAATTGCAAAGAGGAAGAACGTTTCTAGGGGGAGAATGATGCGACAGTGGCCTGCAAGGGAAGTCAAGAACAGTATAACACTAAAAGAGAAGGCATATAACATTGCACAGATTAGTGGGAAGCCAGAGGACTGGGAATCTTTTAAAGATCACAAAAGGTAACTAAAAAAGCAATACGGGAGAAAGGATGAAATACGTAGGTAAGCTAGCTAATAATATAAAAGAGGATAGTAAGAGTTTATTCCATTATATAAAGAGCAAGAAATAGGTAAGAGATAATAGGGAATAAAGAATTGGTAGAGGAGTTGAATATTTGGTTTTGCGTCAGTCTTCACAAGGAAATACACCATCAACGTGCCTTAGATTTAAGAGAATCAGGGGGAGGAAGTTAGTGGAGTCGTTATTACTAAGTAGAAGATGCTTGGAAAGCTGAAAGGGCTGAAGGAGGATGTCACCTGGATCGGATGGCCTGCAACCGACGGTTCTGAAAGAGGTGGCTTTAGACAATAGACAATGGACAATAGATGCAGGAGTAGGCCATTTGGCCTTTAGAGCCAGCACCGCCATTCAATGTGATCATGGCTGATCATCCCCAGTCAGTACCCCGTTCCTGCCTTCTTCCCATATCCCGTGACGTCGCTATTTTTAACAGCCCTATCTAGCTCTCTCTTGAAAGCATCCAGAGAACCTGCCTCCACCGCCCTCTGAGGCAGAGAATTCCACAGACTCACCACTGTCTGTGAGAAAAAGTGATTCCTCGTCTCCGTTCTAAATGGCTTACTCCTTATTCTTAAACTGTGGCTCCTGGTTCTGGACTCCCCCAACATCGGGAACATGTTTCCTGCCTCTAGCGTGTCCAAGCCCTTAACAATCTTATATGTTTCAATGAGATACCCTCTCATCCTTCTAAACTCCAGAGTGTACAAGCCCAGCAGCTTCATTCTCTCCGCATATGACAGCCCCGCCATCCCATGATTTAACCTTGTAAACCTACGCTGCACTCCCTCAATAGCAAGAATGTCCTTCCTCAAATTAGGGGACCAGAACTGCACACAATACTCCAGGTGTGGTCTCACTAGGGCTCTGTACAACTGCAGATGGACCTCTTTGCTCCTATATTCGATTCCTCTTGTTATAAAGGCCAACATGCCATTCGCTTTCTTCACTGCCTGCTGTACCTGCATGCTTACTTTCATAGACTGATGTACAAGGACCCACCAGATCCCGCTGTACTTCCCCTTTTCCCAACTTGATGTCATTTAGATAGTAATCTGCCTTCCTGTTTTTGCTACCAACGTGGACAACATCACATTTATCCGCATTAAACTTCATCTGCCATGCATCTGCCCACTCCCCCATCCTGTCCAAGCCACCCTGCATTCTCATAGCATCCTCCTCACAGTTCACACTGCCACCCAGCTTTGTGTCATCTGCAAATTTGCTAATGTTACATTGAATCCTTCATCCAAATCATTGATGTATATTGTAAATAACTGCGGTCCCAGCACCGAGCCTTGCGGTACCCCACTAGTCACTGTCTGCCATTCTGCAAGGGACCCGTTAATCCCTTCTCTTGATTTCCTGTCTGCCAACCACTTCCCTATCCATGTCAGCACTCTACCCACAATACCATGTGCCCTAATTTTGCTCACTAATCTCCTATGTGGGACCTTATCAAATGCTTTCTGAAAGTCCAGGTACACTACATCCACTGGCTCTCCCTTGTCCATTTTCCTAGTTACATCTTCAAAAAATTCTAGAAAATTAGTCAAGTTTGATTTCCCCTTCGTAAATCCATGCTGACTCGGATCGATCATGTTACTGCTATCCAAATGTGCGGCTATCTCATCTTTTATAATTGACTCCAGCATCTTCCCCACCACCGATGTCAGGCTAACTGGTCTATAATTCCCCGTTTTCTCACTCCCGCCTTTCTTAAAAAGTGGGATAACATTAGCTGCCCTCCAATCCACAGAAACTGATCCTGAGTCTATAGAACATTGGAACATTTTCACCAATGCATCCACGATTCCTAGAGCCACTTCCTTAAGTACCCTAGGATGCAGACCATCAGGCCCTGGGGATTTAGAGATTGTTGAGGCATTAATAGTGAGACCTTTCTTCAGGCCTGACCCGCTGACCCGCAGAATTACTCCAGAATGTTGTGTCAATCTCCGGTGTAATCTAGGATCTGCAGTTTCTTCCTACACAAATACAGAGCGTGTTTTTTTGAATGGGCTGCTCCTTGCTTTATGGTCCCAATTGAATCCCACCATCTAAATTGCTTGGCACCCAGTTATGAGGAGCATGGGAGGAGAGCAGGATCTGGTTGGTTTGCTACTGGGCCTGGCTAACCTAGCCATTCCGGCAGGCAGACGAGTGCGTGTGGTGGCTCGTCAAGCTATTGCGAAAGGTAAGTCCTCATAGGATTAGCATTTAGCTCACAGGATCTGACCCCCTACGGGTGAAATGGCACCGCAGGGCTCAAGGGGGCGTCGCCGATGCGAAGGTGTGAGCCGTGTATGTTGGCAATGGGTTGGCAATTGTCGGGCACAGTAGACGGGACGTGGCGCCCGGGATCCCACCTCTGCTCTGATTGCAATGTGGAGAGTGAGGGAAGAGGTTGCATGGGAGAGGGTCTAAGTGCAATCGAAGAAAACCACAGTGTCACACAGGTTCTTCAGCCCATTGGGTCAGGCCACATCTCTGGAGAACATGGATAAGCAAATTTCCAGATTGGGGCCCATCGTCTGAGTGGCCGCATCTCCGGTCGCTCCCACGCTATGTCCACTGACTGCGACCGAGTTGAAAAGTCTCCTATGGTGCCTTCTGGCCCGCTGAGATGTTCTGTTTCTTTGTGCCCTTTTTACAAATTTGCCAAACATCACCCCCGACGTTCGGATTATTCTACAAGGAGAGAGAAAGAGAGTGAGAGAGAGAGATAGAGAGGGGTAGGGGGCTTGGGGGTGGGGTGTATGGTTGAAAGATCGCTGAATTCAAAGGCGGGACCAGCATAACTCCGCCTCTTTTCTGAATAAATAGGACACAGCCAGCACAAGCCAAGGTTGAAACGCAGATTCTCCAGAGCGGAGAGTTTAAGTCTGCAGGCGGTGCCGGCGGGACGGAGGTTGTCCACTCAGAGACTGGGGAGAAGCGGCCTGGTTCGGAGATCATGGTAAGTACGGATCGCATTTGTGCATCTGACTGATGCTAGGTGTTCAGTAAACTTCCCAGCGCAGCTTTGAGTCGCCGCACAGCCGCCTCTGAGGTGACAGTGACGGACATGATGCCGTGTTAGTTACTTGACCACGTCGCTCAACAATCTCTTTCTCTCTCTCCCTCTCCCTCCCTCCGCAGAAACTCCTACTGTGCATCGCTCTGCTGCTTCTCGCTGCACCGCTGTCGGAATCCGCCTGCACCTTTCAGCGACAGGACACAAGCGGTAACATATGGACGTGAATCTCACTCTCAGATCCGGCAGTGAGACTCGGCCGACTCGAGGGACTGCGCAGTACATCATACTCATGGCGCTGCGCTAAAGCTCGTCCCCCTTGGCTCCCCGCCTGTCTCTCGTACGGGTTTGAGTCTGAGCATAGTGGAGGTTGAATGCCCGACCAATCCTCAGCTGAGGGAGCGCTCCTCCGCCGCACTTGGTGTAGCTGCCCCTTTACACTGACCAATATGTGTTCCTCAACTGCTGTTGATGGACCTGGCCATCAGAGGCCAATCACCGGGCTGTGTGGGATCATGCCGTGCACTCAATGGAAGTCACGGTTCCCGCCAACAATGGCGACGCCTCTCCAGCGCTTCATTGGCCGCGAGATGGGTTTTGCCTGCATATTGGGAAATTGCGCCAGGGGTTCGTCCCAAACCAGTGACTGGTACCGGCGGGTCACAGCCTGGATGAGTATAGAAATATCGAAACATAGTACATTTTCAAAAACCCTGGAGCGTATCGTTGCGTCGCAACTTAATTCCCACCTCCTTGCGTATAACCTACTTGAACCCCTCCAATCTGGCTTTCGCCCCCTCCATAGCACAGAAACTGCTCTCCTCAAAGTCCTCAACGACCTCCTCACCTCTGCTGACACTGGTTCCCTCAACATCCTCATCCTCCTCGACCTGAGCGCAGCTTTCGATACAGTGAACCATAACATCCTGCTCACCAGGCTCAAAGACCTCGGCATTGAAGGCTCTGCACTCAGCTGGCTCCGTTCCTACCTTTCCAACAGATCCTACTTCATCTCTCTCCACAACCACACCTCTGCTACAGCCGCAGTCACTCAAGGCGTTCCCCAAGGCTCCGTACTCGGCCCCCTCCTCTTCATCATCTACATCCTCCCCCTTGGTCAGATACTCCGCCACTTCAATCTGGACTTCCACTGTTACGCTGATGACACCCAGATTTACCTTGGCACCAAATCCCCCCACAACCCCCCCCCCCCCCCCCCCCATATCAACTCCTGTTTGTCAGCTATAAAAACCTGGATGCAACATAATTTCCTCAAACTCAACAACGATAAGACAGAATTCCTCCTCATAGGCTCCAAAGCCACACTCAGCAAAATCAATAACCCCACTCTCACCATCGACGGCACCACTGTCTCCCCATCTCCCCAGGCCCGCAACCTTGGCGTGATCTTTGATTCCACCCTCTGCCTTGAGCCTCACATCCGCCATGTCATTAAAACCTCCTTCTTTCATCTCCGCAACATCGCCAAACTCAGACCCTCTCTCACACCGCCTGCTGCTGAAAGACTCATCCATGCCTTCATCTCCTCCCGACTGGACTATTGCAACTAACTTCTCCTTGGCATCAGCTCCACCTACATCAACCGACTCCAACTGGTCCAGAACGCAGCCGCCCGACTCATCACCCACACCAAATCCTGGCATCACATCACTCCAGTCCTCAAAAAACTTCACTGGCTTCCCATCTCCCACCGGATCACCTACAAAATCCTGGTCCTCACCTACAAAGCCCGCCACCATCTGGCCCCCCCCCCCCCCCCCCCCCCCATATCTCACTGACCTCCTCTCCCCCTACCAACCCTCACGGTCCCTCAGATCCACATCAGCCGGTCTCCTCTCCATCCACAAGTCCAACCTCCGCAGTTTTGGGGACAGAGCCTTCTCCAGGGCAGCTCCCAGGCTCTGGAACTCCCTCCCCCAACTGATCCGCAATTCCGTGTCCATCACCATCTTCCAGTCCCGCCTCAAGACCCATCTCTTCACCTCTGCCTATCCTTAGCCCCACGTCCCCGTCCCTTTTCATCTGTGCATTAATTGCCTCATACTGTGTTTTGTATTGAATTCTGTCTTTACTTTGTGTACTAGTCATGTCTCTACTATTTATTTCATTCCCCTTACATGTTTTTCCTCTACATGCTCAATTTTTGTAAGGTGTCCTTGAGACTCTTGAAAGGCGCCCATAAATAAAATTTATTATTATTATTATTATTATTTAAAATAGGTGCAGGAGTAGGCCATTCGGCCCTTCGAGCCTGCACCGCCATTCAATATGATCATGGCTGATCATCCAACTCAGTATCCTGTACCTGCCTTCTCTCCATACCTCATGATCCCTTTAGCCATAAGGGCCACATCTAACTCCCACTTAAATATAGCCAATGAACTGGCCTCAACTACCTTCTGCGGGAGAGAATTCCAGAGATTCACCACTCTCTGTGTGAAAAAAAGTTTTCCTCATCTCGGTCCTAAAAGATTTCCCCCTGATCCTTAAACTGTGACCCCTTGTTCTGGACTTCCCCAATATCGGGAACAATCTTCCTGCATCTAGCCTGTCCAATCCCTTAAGAATGTTGTAAGTTTCTATAAGATGCCCCCCCCCCCCCCCCCCCCCCCCCCCCCCATCTTCTAAATTCTAGCGAGTACAACCCGAGTCTATCCAGTCTTTCTTCATATGAAAGTCCTGACATCCCAGGAATCAGTCTGGTGAACCTTCTCTGTACTCCCTCTATGGCAAGAACGTCTTTCCTCAGATTAGGCGGGTATTGCGGGTCCCAGTGGGTCAGGGGTTCACACTGTAACCACGGGCCACGGCGAATTAGGGAGTGATAGGCACAAAATGCTGGAGTAACTCAGCTGTTCAGCCAACATGTCTGGAGAAAAGAAACAGGTGACGTTTCGGGTCGAGACCCTTCTTAAGACCTGAGTCGTACAGTTACTCCAGGATTTTGTGTCATCTTCAGTGAAAAGCAGCATCTGCAGTTTCTTCCTACACAATCACGGAGCGAGCTATTTGAATGGGCTGCTCCTTGCTTTCTGGCTCTCATTCAATCCCACCATCCTTATTTTTCGGCAGAGGAGGAGAGTGGGTAGGCCAGTGCAGGCAGACGAGGGCTCCAGCAGAGCCGACTGACTGCACCTTTGGCGAGCTTACGCCTGAGCCCGGCTGTCCCTTGAAAAAGAACACGCGGGTTGAAAAAGAACACGTAGTGCCCATTAGCACCGTGGAGGCGTTCCAGGACCGCCAGGACTGTCTCCTGTTTCAGGATTGTAACATAGTAATTTGGTATTTGGCAGTGATAGTTGATAGTCTGATGTTAAGGCGGTAAGGCTTTATTTAATAGTTCCATGCATAAATTAGGTGAATACATTGAATTTTATTAAAACGCAAGACTAACGGTCCCCCACTCACGCATAGCCCTCAACTGCGGAGGCGCGGCTGACGGGTTCCCGTTGTGACGCCCCTCCCCCGCCCTCCCCAGCCACGCCGCCATTACCCTCCCCCCCCCCCCCCCACCACCACCACCCCCACCCCCATCCACTCTTAGCGGCTCTCCGGCTGCGCAACATTCCCGCCCATTGGGTTCCCATTGTGACGTAGCCCACTCAGGTGTTACAGCGCATGCGCATCTGACGGGCACAGCAAGTGTACAAGGGGTTGATTAAAGTTTAAAGTATGAACAACTTAAAATATAACATCAATGTAAACGTTAAAGATGAAATTTATTCAGTCGTCTCTTGTTGCGTTCTGCAGCCGGGGGAGGGGAATGGCTTCAGGCAGGGGGCGCCCGGGGCTGGTGGGGGAGGGAGGAGCGTTCTGCAGCCGGGGGAGTGGATGTCTTCAGGCGGTGCCTGCCGGGGGCCGGTGGGGAGCGCTGCCGCGGCCTACCGCTGCCACTGCCTACCGCTTCGCTGCCTATTCCTGCCGCCACAGTGGCCTGTCACTGCCACTGCCACTGCCTATCGCTGTGGTGGCCCACGACTGCCGCTCCCCACCGGCTTCAGGCGGGGACCAGTGGGGAGCATCCGGCAGCTGGGGACGGGGACGGTATAGGAAGCGCCGTCCTGTGTGGTATGGCTGCCCAGCCTGCAGCTGTCTGTTTTTCATTTTTTTTAATGTTTTTAGTTAGTTGAGTGTTTTTGTTTTTAGGAGTTCTAGACTTTTTTTATGTGGGGGGGGGGGGGGGGGGGGGGGGGGGGGGGGGCTAGTTTTCAGGGTCCCTACCTGGTCGGCGAAGCAGCTTTTCTCGATGTTTATTGTTACATTTATTTAATCTTCAGTCTAATCTTTATCTGTGTGCTGCATGGCAAGACAAATTTCACTACACCATTTGGTGTATGTGACAATAAATGTCCTTTGTCCTTTGTCCATCAGGCGGGGGGCCGGTATAGGGAGGGGGGGGCGCGGCATCCTGCAGCTGGGGACAGGGACGGCTTCAGGTGGGGGCCGGTCGGGGGGAGCATCCTGCAGCGAGGAGGGGGACGGCTTCAGGAGGGGGCTGTCGGGGTCCGGGGGTGAGCTGGGGAGTGTCCTTCAGCAGGGGAAGGGGGACGGCTTCGGGCGGGGGCTGTCGAGAGCCGGTGGGGTGAAGGGGGAAGGGGCGCCCTGCAGCCGGGGGAGGGAGACAGCTTCAGGTGGGGGCTGTCGGAGGCCAATGATGGGAGGGGGGAGGCGTCCTGCTGCCGGGGGAGGGGGACGGCTTCAGCGGGAGCCTGTCGGGGGCCGGAGGGGGAGGGTGGTGTGGTGGCGAAGTGGGTGTGTGGGGAATGGGGTGTGTGTGGGGGGAGGGTGTGTGTGTGGGCGGGGGTGTGGGCGGGGGTGTGAGCGGAGGAGGGGCGGGGTGTGTGTGGGAGCAGGTGAGGGCAGTGGGAGGGGCCCCGGCCTCACTCGGCGCCTCGCGGCCCTGGTTACGGCTTCACTCAGCGCCTCCCAGCCCCGGCTGCTGCCTCATTCGGCCTGGGCCCCGGCCACACTTAGCGGCCCCCGGCCCGGGCCCCGGCCTCACGCAGCGGCTCCCGGCTCCGGCCTCACTCAGTGGCTCCCGGCCCCGGCTCCGGTCTCAATCAGGAGCCTCCGGCCCCGGTTCCGGCCTCAATCACCAGCTCCCGGCTTCAATCTGCGGCTCCTGGCCCCGACACGGGCCGCACTCATCGGGTCCGGCCACGGCTCCGGCTCCAGCCTGTCGCTGTGGCTCCCGATATATCTGTGACTCCCGGCACCGGCCTCACTCAGCGGCTCCAGCCTCACTCAGCGGATCCCGGCTCGTAGTGTAGGTCAAAGCAGATGCAGCCCCACCCGCTCACCAAACGCAGCTTATTCGGCTCCTTCAACCCTATTCTCCTCGCCGCCGATGATTAACAGCGGGTGCCAGAAGCGGCGTAGCCGTCCCGGCGAACGACAGGAGAGAAGACCTGTTGATTGAAAAGGCGACCAATCTGCGCATGCGCGGTTTTTTCACGATTTTAAAACTTACTAACTGTTGTGATCTTTTACAAATCGGAACAGAAATCTTTGCACTTGCAGCACATGAGAATGGCGAGTAAGGTGGCCAAATATCATAGCGCTATTGGGTACCGTCTTTGCGTAAATGTAAAAACAACGCAAACCGAAAGAGCACAAGATGTCTGTTTTAGAGATAGATAGATAGATAGATAGATAGATGGATGGATGGATGGATGGATGGATGGATGGATGGATGGATGGATGGATGGATGGATGGATGGATGGATGGATGGATGGATGGATGGATGGATGGATGGATGGATGGATGGATGGATGGATGGATGGATGGATGGATGGATGGATGGATGGATGGATGGATGGATGGATGGATGGATGGATGGATGGATGGATGGAGCTCTGAACATCAATTCCCCAGCAGGACTCCTTTGCCACTCCCTCGGGTCACTGCACTACCCGATGGTACACTGACCCCCCTCTGTCTTGGTCACCCACAGTTGAGGGCTTGTGCCATGATATAAATGACGGGACGGATCATCCGTACGGAGAAAGTTGGAACACCAACTGCCGGGATTGCCTGTGTGCGCGCCAAGGTTATGACTGCTGCGAGCGGTAAGTAGTCATTCACCTTTTAGCTCACAGGATCTGACCCTAAGGGTCAAATGGCACCGCAGGGCTCAAGGGGGCGTCGCCGATGCGAGGGTGCGAACTGTGTGGGTTGGCAATTGACGGGCACAGTAGACGGACGCGGCACCTGTTATTCCAGCTCTGCTCCAACTGCAAGGTCTTATCCAGGGTAATGACCAACCGTCTGGGCTCAGTGCTGGTCAAAGTGATCCACCCTGACAAGCCCGACACGATACCCCGTCGGTCCATCCAGGACAATATCCATCTGGTCTGGGACCTGGTCTACCTGACTCAAGAGACTGGTCTACCGACCGCCTTTCTCTCTCTCAACCAGGAAAAAGGCTTTCGACAGGGTGGATCACGAGTACTTGATCGAGATTCTGCGGGCATTTGGACTCAGACCGCACTTTGTACCCGCTGTGCCTCGTCTGGGTAAATGTATCCTTGACGGCCCCCATTCCCTTCCGGGGAAGAGTACGTCAGGCCTATATTTTATGCGGGGATGTAGTGATCGTGTTCCACATGTATATGGTGTGTGTGAGGTTGTTGCCCCTGTACACATATCTGAAGGGGCTGCTCCCCAAGTTCTGGTTGCATTTTAGTCCCACGGTCCTGGTGTTTGGGCATAAAGCGGGGAGTGTGGAGGCCGATCGGGCGGGGGGAAGGGGGGGGGGGGGGCAGATCTCCCTGTCAGTTTGCTCCTTGGCCCTGTCCAAGATGGCCATTCCTGGGTCCAGGCAGCGGCGGTCGATGGTCACCACAGAGTCGGCTGCCTGCCCCACTTCCGGGCCTATGTCCGTGCCCGCGTGTCCCTGGAAAAGGAACACGCGGTGTCCACGGGGACCTTAGAGGCCTTCCGTGAACGCTGCTCGCCGCGGGGTGTCGAGACATTGTCAGTATTAATTGCACCGTTGTATTGTAATGACTGCTTGATGTATTGTAACCATTGAACGTTATGTACGTTTGGTCCACCGTAGTATGCAATTGCTGAATAACGTCCTTGGAAAGGAAGAGAGAGAGAGAGAGAGAGAGAGAGAGAGAGAGAGAGAGAGAGAGAGAGAGAGAGAGAGAGAGAGAGAGAGAGAGAGAGAGAGAGGCAGGCGGGGTCTGTCTCAGCTCCAGTGGCTGAGAAGTTTTAAGCAGCCTTTGAAGGATTCTGTCGCTGGGAAAGGAACAGAGGCAGTGGGGATTCATAGCCTGACTTATTGTTGGACTGTTGAAACTTTCCATTGCTTTAAAGACTCCTCCATTTAGCGCGAAAATCCCTTGATAATTTTCTGCATTGTCGAGGGAACAGGGTGCGGCTGTCATTGGCGGACTGCCAAGAGTGCCTGGATATCGAGGGTTTGAAGTTTTTCGGTGCCTTTGCGGTGTTTTGGCACTGATTCTCTGCCCTAAAGTCATTTTGCACAGTGCGGTTGCCTGGCTTAATGTGAAGACGGTGCTTTTGTGTTCGGCAAGAAAGGGCGACCTGGCATTCTGGCGTGGACGAGTTTGGAACATTCCTTATTCAGCTGGAGGACTTTGCTTTTTGAGGATTGCTTTGGACTGTGACTGTCCCTGGGAATTAATTTGCTGAGCTGCTGGAGGGACGGGAGCTGGTTTGTGCCTCTGCCCGGATGGCGATGGCGGGGGCGCGGCAGAAGGTGAGGAGCTACGCAGCAGCGACATCAGCAGCGGAAGCGAGGCCATCTGAACATGAGCCTCATGTTGACTTGGACTGGGACAGTTTTGGTATCTCGGTTCAAACTGGGCCCCAGATGTCCAGGGGAGCAATTACGAAGGCTATGAATGCCCTTCTTGGTAGGGGGGCTATTGTCTCTTCCGAGCTCGAGAGGGGAAAGGTTGAGATGATATTGAAGAAACGGGAGGATGTGGCCACAGTGGTGGAGAGGGGGATTTCAGTGGGGGGGGTCCATATACAGGTGGACCCATGGGTGTCCAGGGTGAGACCGGTTCTCCTGAGGAGTTGCCCTACATGTATTCCGGATGCGACACTCATTCCACACCCGTCTCAGATTGGGGAGGTGCGGTCTAAGTGCTTTAGGCTCATGCACCCGGGGGGGGACCCGGAGGAAAAAGGGATTCTCAGTTTCAAAAGGAGGGTGTTCGTGAAGGTGGGGGAGGGGGAAGGCGATGAGGGGAGTTTCGAGGTGGAGTGTAGGGGTCTCCCTAGAACCGTGCGTTGGAGTTGGGGAAAGGCACGGTGTCATGCGTGCGGTGGTTATGGACATCTCCGTAGGGAATGTCCTAATCATGGGGTCGCTGCCAGAACCTCTAGCGCAGCGGCCCAGGAACGCACTGCTGGCCCATCAGCGGTGGCTCGTCATGCCTCGGAGGGGCGGGGTGGAGGCGCTGACCTGGCTGGGGCTGCTGGCACTGCCTCGGTGATCCGGGGCAGTGGGGATAGCCCTTCTGGTTCTGGAGTTTCCGCCTTGGGGACCCGGGGCAGCGAGGGCCCCCAACCCCTACATTCTGAACATGTGGGGGTGGCTGAAGGTGAGGCACAGGGGGAGGGAGGAGAGGAATGGGAGCAGCTGAAGAAGAGGAAGAAAAAGGAGAAAAAGATCACCCAAGAGGTGCCTGTTAGCTCCAGGGAGGCCCAGAGTGAAACTGCCGTGGCCCAGCAAGGAGCTGAGGTGGCTCTGACGGGAGTAGGGAAGGTAACACGTGCGGGTGGTAAAGTGGCTGGGGGTAGTGTGGAGGAGGAAGACCCTTTCTTTATGGAGGTCACCACACCGCCGCATGCTAGTGGGACAAAAAGGAGGATTGGGCCTGGCGAGGAAGAGCATGGACGTGAGTCCAAAGTAAGGGGGGTGCAGTTTTCCAGTCCTTCCACCACCGATGTGGGTGGAGGTCAGGAAATGACGTCTACTGGGGTGGAGGTTGAGCCTCCGCTTCAGGGTTCTCTCGAGGGTACCATAGGGTCAGGTGACGGGGTAGACCCCTCTGGAGCTGTGTCCTCTGGGCGGGGGGAGGTTCTTTCATCACAGGGGCCCTCCGAGGGAGGTATCTCATCGTGTGTTGATCTTGGCTCCCCTGGGGGTGCGTCCTCTGGGTCGGAGGAGGTCCCCTCGTTTCAGAGGCCTACTAAGGGTGTTAGCACGCAGGAGGGTGGGGTAAGCTCCCCTGGTAGTGTGGACCCTGAGACGGGGGACGAGCAGAGTCAGCCCGAGGGAGGGGGGCCGGGGGGAATGGTGTACCAATCAGTGCTCAATATTGGAGCCAGTGGAGGTGCCGAGGTGTGTATTGTACTGCCGGCTGAGTTGGCAGGGGAGAGGAAAAAGACTGGTGGAGAGCCTCTGGGTGTTGCCAGTGGAGGGGGTGCTTTCGGTGCCGTGGAGGTCGGAGTTGTTTCGGGCAGCGACCTTCTTTCGGATTCTGGGGGTGCCAGTTTACCACAGACCCTGGGGGTGCCTCTTGTTTTCTCTTCCCCAGGCCCAGATGTGGAGGGTGAGGACAGAGCGCAGGAGCCCAGCCAGGCAGTGGGCTGCGTGATGCGGATAGGGGTTTCGGGACCCTTCCCCGGCATTGATCCTGGGGGTGGTGACATGTCGGAGGAGGGGGAGAGGGATGGGGCCAGTTTGTGTGAAGGGGTTGGCGAAATTCCAGAGAGCTCTGGTCTTTCGACTTCTGAAAATGACCTTGGTGATGCTGAGCGTGTTGTGTCAGGTGCGAGAAACTTGGCCGATAGCCCAGGAACCAAGGACGAACCAAGTGCTATCATCTGCGAGTTGCTGGAATTCCTAAAAACAATTCGCAGCAACAAGAAAAAGGTTGAGGCCGCTAAGAGACGGTGGGCTGATCTGTCGGCCTTAGTTGAAACTCTCGAGGCTATCCTTGCCAGCGAGGATAGTGGTCTTCCAGGCTCTGAGCAGGGCCAGCTTAGGGGCTTTTTGGAGCTCCTAAGAGAGAGGGCTACAGAGCCCAGGAGAAGTGGGAGGATTTCAAACTAATGTACCAGTGCATTCACATTAGTTACCCTAAATTTAAACGGGAGTAGAGCGAGTTTTCGCAGATTCCAGCTTTTATCGGTCCTTAGGGAGGGGAAATTTGCAGTGTGTTTTCTGCAGGAGACGCATACTGTTGTCAGTGATGAACCCACCTGGAGATTGGAGTGGGAAGGTGAAGTCTATATGAGTCATCTTAGCTCAAATTCGAGTGGGGTGGCCATTCTGTTGGCTCAGAATTTCTTGCCCAATATTATAAAAGTGCAAGAAGTTGTGCCAGGACGTTTGCTCCATCTGGCCGTGAGCCTGGATGGCATGCCGTTGCATTTCATTAACGTGTATGCCCCCAGCTCCGGCACGATGCAGGCCGGCCTACTTCAGGAGGTGAGTGCTCTGTTGAGCACTATTGATAGGGGAGAGTGTGTCTTCCTTGGGGGGGACTTTAACTGCACACTTGAGGTGCGAGATCGTTCTGGTACTCAGTGTGCCCCTGCTGTAGCGAAGAAGCTGAGAGGGTTGATTGATTCTTTTGAGTTGGTTGATGTGTGGCGGGACCTCAACCCAGACTCCACTGCTTTTTCGCGGAGGTCTGAGGGCGGTGGTTCCCGCATTGATCGAATATATATCTCCCGAGCGTTTGTTTCCCGTGTCTCAGCGGCCTCAATGCAGCTGGTGCCATGCTCGGACCATTGTCTGGTGCGTGCGGATTTTAATCCAGCGTGCGCTCGGGCCGGGTCTGCGTACTGGCACTTTAATAACCGGCTGCTGGAGGATCGGTGTTTCCGGGAGTCATTCAGTCGGTTTTGGGTGAGGTGGAGAGAGAGGCAGAGGTGCTTCTCTTCCCTTAGGCAGTGGTGGGATGTGGGGAAAGCTCACATCCGTATTTTTTGTAAGGAATACACGTGGGGGTCGACCGGGCGGCGGGACTCAGCGGTTGAGAAGCTTGAGAGGGAGCTGATGGACGCAGAGTCTCGCCTGGGTCAGGTTGGAGGTGACTCTTGCGAATGGGGTGTGTTTCATGAGAAGAAGGAAGCCTTGAGGAACCTGCAACTTGAGAGGTCCCGAGGCGCTTATGTGAGGGCGCGGGTCCAGATGCTGCACGATCTGGATCGAGCTTCGCCTTTCTTTTTCTCTCTGGAGAAAGGGCGGGGAGCCCGCAAACAGCTCGTGGAGCTGCTAGCAGATGATGGCTCCTCTGTCACGGATCCAGAGAGGATTAGTGCCTTGGTCAGGTCCTTTTATGGATCCCTGTTCTCCGCAGGTAGAGTCAGTGGGGAAGCTCAGCAGGACCTGTGGGAGAGTCTACCGATTATTGATAGGGAGGAGGCCGATATTCTTGATGGCCCTTTATCTTTGGAGGAGTTGACTCGAGCATTGCATCAGCTCAAGAGGGGTAAGTCCCCGGGGCTGGATGGGCTGACGGTAGAGTTTGTAAGAGCTTTCTGGGGTATCCTGGGGGGTGATTACATGTTGGTTCTGGGGGAGAGCCTGGCGACCGGGGAGATGCCCCTCTCGTGGCGTAGAGCAGTTGTTGTCCTGCTGCCCAAGAAGGGGGAACTCCGCTTGTTGAAAAACTGGCGCCCGGTCTCTCTCCTATGCACAGAGTATAAAGTTTTTGCACGGGCGATGGCAAATCGCCTGGGCTCCGTGCTGTCTCAGTTGATTCACTATGACCAGTCCTACACAGTCCCTGGTCGGTCCATTCAGGATAACATCCACCTGGTTAGGGACCTGATTCATCTAGCACAGGGAACTGGTCAGTCAGCTGCTTTTCTGTCTCTTGATCAGGAGAAGGCTTTTGATAGGGTAGAGCATGAATACCTTTTCGGGACGTTGCAAGCGTTCGGATTTGGACCGCATTTTGTGGCCCGGGTCCGCCTCTTGTATGCTGCAGTGGAGTGTCTTGTGAAGGTTAATGGTGGGTTGTTGGCCCCCTTTCATTTTGGGAGGGGGGTCCGTCAGGGGTGCCCCATGTCAGGTCAGTTGTACGCGGTCTGTGTGGAGCCGTTCCTGTGTCTTCTTCGGAGGAGGTTGACAGGCTTGGCCCTACCGGGCCCGGGGGTGGAGTTGGTTCTTTCGGCATATGCCGATGATGTACTCCTTATGTTCACCGATCCTGGTGACCTGCGGAGGATGCGTGATTGCCAGAAGATATACTCGGCTGCATCCTCTGCCAGGATTAATTGGAGCAAGTGCTCTGGACTTTTAGTGGGTCAGTGGCAGGTGGACTCCCTGCCAGAGGAGATGGCAATGTTTGCGTGGAGCACCACGCACCTCCTCTATCTGGGGGTGTACCTGAGTCCCACTGAGGATGCTTGGCCGGCAAACTGGCAGGAGTTGGAGACGAAAGTGGTTGCCCGGCTGGGGCGCTGGTCAGGCCTGCTTGGAGTTCTTTCTTTTCAGGGGAGGGTGTTGGTCATAAACCAGCTGGTGGCCTCCATGTTATGGTACCGGCTGGCTACTCTTGTCCCGCCTTCCATTTTTGTAAATGCTTTACAGATGAAGCTGGTGGATTTCTTTTGGGGACATAGGAAGCACTGGGTTTCCGCAGCGGTCCTGAGTCTCCCGTTAGAGGAGGGGGGCCAGTCCTTGGTATGCGTGCGTACCCAGGTGGCGGCTCTCCGCCTCAGGACTCTGAGGAGGTATATGTATATAGAGAACCCCCCCAGATGGCACGTTTTGGCCACGTATTTTTTCCGACGGGGTCGTTGTCTAAGGGGGGTCTCGCGGCTCCCGGAGGCGGGCATCAGTCGACCCGCCCTAAGGGGCTTGCCTGTTTTCTACCGGGATGTGTTAAGAGTGAGGAATCTGGTTGTTTTCAGCCAGCGTGTTGCTCCACGAGGGGAGGGGGATGTTGCGGCTGCGGGAGTGGCCGGTCCTCACCAAATCATGGCGGGTGTCGAGGAGAGGCATGCGCCTAGAGTGGTTTTGAATGAGCTCTTACCCGCTCCGTCAGATCTGCTCATCGGGCCTCGGTTCCGGGATATATCTCGGGCACCGGCTCCACACAACCTGAGCCGCCTTTCGGAGATGGATAGCGTGCCGTTTCGTGACGCGAAGAGACGCTCACTGTATAGAATGTTCCTGCACATTCTGCACCTCCTTGCCTTCGTCTCCCGTCCCGACACTCCATGGCGGACGGTGTTACCACCTGAAGGCGGGGAAGGTCCCCAGTGGGGGTCCCTCTACACGGGAGTTGTCCCCCTTTACATTGGGGACCTGGGGTGGAGAGTGCTGCACGGAGCGGTGGCATGTAACAAACTTTTGAGTCGGTTCACGGACTCGTCCGCTGCCTGTATTTTCTGTGGCGAGGAAGAGACCGTGTTCCACATTTATATGGAGTGTGAGAGGCTACTGCCCCTGTATCAATATCTGAAGGGGTTGTTGCTAAAGTTCTGGTTACATTTTAGTCCTACGATTCTTGTGTTTGGACACAAGGTAGGTTGTGGGGAGAGCCAAGTGGGAGGGTGGGACCTACCTGTCGGTCTACTCCTGGGCCTGGCCAAGATGGCCATACGCGGGTCCAGGCAGCAGGCGATGGATGGTCAGGCAAGGGTCGGCTGTTTGCCCCTCTTTCGGGCCTACGTCCGTGCACGTGTGTCCCTGGAGAGGGAACATGCGGTGTTCACGGGGACTTTGGAGGTATTCCGTGGGCGCTGGTCACCGCGAGGGGTTGAGAGTATTGTGAATAATGATTGTAATGTTGTAATATAATGACACTTGGTATAATGTAATTTCGCTTTGTGTATGACGTGATCTGTTGTATTATTTGATGTGTTGAATAAAGTCTTGGAAATTAAAAAAAAAAAAAAAAAAAAAGAGAGAGAGAGAGAGAGAGAGAGAGAGAGAGAGAGAGAGAGAGAGAGAGAGAGAGAGAGAGAGAGAGAGAGAGAGAGAGAGAGAGAGAGAGAGAGAGAGAGAGAGAGAGAGAGAGAGAGAGAGATCCACCTTGAATTAATTCTCTTTTATAATCCTCGCATCGATCTTCGGGTTGGACCTAATATAAATCTCCACCTGCACGCTCAGGGCACGTTGCAGCGTCAGTTAACCTCCCTGCACGCAAATATCTGGGGTATGGGAGGAAATTAGTGCACCCATTAACAAAAAAAACACGTAGTCACAGGGAGAACACGGAAACTCCACACAGTCTGAAACTGATGTCAGGATCCAACCCGCTTCCCTAGCGCAGCGAGGCAGATCTTTCGAATTGGTTCCTTGACCATTGGTTCCTTGATCTGTTCCCTAGGTATTCCATACCATCTGATTACTCGGACGAATGTATGTTGACTTTCGATATTAGGACTTGCTCGTTTCATGCCAAAAGGAAGGACGACCCGTCTACCGAGTGTCGAGTGGGTGTACTTGTTGGGAAATGAGTTAGAATAAACAGACAACTCCCTTCCAATGTGGAGACATTCATCAATGAGCCTTCACTCTTGCATGGAATGGAATGACTCTTGCGTCACAATAAACATATACCAAACATGTTCTGCCGTCGTCTTCTGACCCATCATTCAATACGAAAGGGGCGTGAGATGGAGGAGGCTCTGGGAACTTGAGTGTTTGGGAACATTTAAATTGAACGAAATGTAGGTTGTAAGAGAATATAACTATGAAATATGTAAATTAACCTGAAAAGTAATAAATACGAAGGCTTTGATACGTTTAGCTTGAAAATGGGGAACGAGGCCCAGCGATTCTCCTAAACCTGTGATCGGTTCCATCCAACCCATCATTTCAATAAGAAATGGGCGTGAGAAATAGAAGGTTCTGGCAAATGTTGTGGCGTGTTTGGGAACTCGAGCGTGTGATTAAATGTAAGTTGGAGTACGTGCGTAAAAATTCAAAGACTTCTAGGGAAATGTATAAAATCATCAGACATATAGACCTGGTGGATATGGAGAAATAAAGGGAACAGTTTTAAGGTGAAGAGGGAAAGGTATGACAGGAATCTGGGGCATCACCTTTTGACACAAATGGAGGTGGGTGCGTGGAACGAGCTGCCGGAGGAGGTAGTTGAAGCACAGACTATCACAACATTTAAGAAGCAATTAGACAGGTACACGGGCAGGATAGTTTTAGATGGATATGGCCAAACTTAGGACTAGTGTAGATGGGGCATGTTGGTCAGGGGGCAGCTTAGGCGTAGAGCCTGTTTTCCTGTTGGAGAGCAGTGAGACAAGTTCTCACAGTAGCATACAAATGCATTTGGACGGGTTCGTGGAATAGAAACGTTTAGACGGACATGGGCTAACCACTTGCGGGTGGGACTAGCGGAGATGGGGCATTTTGAGAGGCATGGTCAGTTTCGCTGTTCTGTGACTTTAAGGATGATACGGTGGTTGAAAGACCGGTGAAGTGAAAGGCGGCACCAGCGAAACTCCACCTCTTTTCTGAATAGATAAAGCGCAGGCGGCACAAGCCAATGTTCAAAAGCAGATTCTCGAGAGCGGAGAATGAAGTCTGCAGGCGGTGCCAGTGAGACAGAGATTGTCCGCTCAGGCACTGAAAAGAAGTGTCTGGTTCGGAGATCATGGTATGTACTGATCAGGTTTGTGCATCCGACTGTTCTTGGGTGTTCAATAAACAACCCAACGCACCTTTGATTCGTTGCACAGCCGCCTTCCGAGGTGACAGTGAAAGGGACAGGTTGCAGTGTTAGTTACTTGACCACGACGGTCACCAAGCTCACCATCGCTCCCTCTCTCTCTGCAGAAACACCTACTGTGCATCGCTCTTTACGCCTCAGCACACACGCGGCAATCTATCGATATGAATCTCACTCTCAGATCCGGTAGTGAGACTCGGCTGACAACAGGGATTGAGCGGGACATCACACTCAAGGCGCGAGGCTAAAGCTCGTCACACAGCCTTCAGATCCAACAGTTTACCTAACACTATGTCCTGACTAATGTGGATTTTCGTCAGTTCCTCATTTCCACTAGATCCTCGGTCCCCTGGTATTTCTTGTAGATTGTGACTTGCTTAGTGAAGACAGAACCAAAGTACTTGTTTAACTGGTCTGCCATTTCCTTGTTTCTCATTATAAATTCACCGGTTTGCGGCTGCAAGGGATCTACATTTGTCTTCACATCTTTTCTTCTTCACATATCTAAAGAAGCTTTTACAGTCAGTTTTTACCCCGCAAGTTTCCTTTCATGCTCTATTCCCCCTCTTAATTAACCCCTTTGTCTTCCTCTGTTAAACTCTAAATTTCTCCCAGTCCTCTGGTTTACTGCTTCCTCTGGCCAATTTATGTGCCTCTTCCTTGGATTTAACACTAACCCTAATTTCCCTCGTTAGCCACGGTTGAGCCGCCCTCCCCGTTTTATTTTACCCCAGACAGGAATGAACTATTGCTGTAATTCATCTATGTGATCTTTAAATCTTTGCCATTGCATCTCCACCATTAACCCTTTAAGTATCATTTGCCAGTCTATTCTAGCCAATTCCCGTATCATACCATCAAAGTCACCTCTCATTAAGTTAGTACCATTGTCTCTGAGTTACCCGTGTCACTCTACATCTTCCTGCAGAATTCCACCAGATCCTGTCTGTGTGGAGTTTGCGCGTTCTCCCTAAGACTGCGTGCGTTTTTTTTATGAATGCTCAGCTTTCCTCCTACATCCCAGAGATTTGCGGGTCAGGAGGTTGAGTGACTTCTGTCAGCTGCCCCGAATGTACACGTGGAGATAGACAAAAGTGCTGGAGAAACTCAGCGGGTGAGGCAGCATCTATGGAGCGAAGGAAATAGGCAACGTTTCGGGTCAACCCTTCTTCAGACTGATGTGAGGGGGGGGGGGGGGGGGTGGCGGGAAGAAGAAAGGAAGAGGTGGAGCCAGTGGGCTGAGGGAGAGCTGAGAAGGGGAGGAGAAAGTAAGGACTACCTGAAATTAGATAAGTCAATGTTCATACCACTGGGGGTACAAACGGCCCAAACGAAATATGAGGTGCTGCTCCTCCAATTTACGGTGGTCCTCACTCTGGCCATGGAGGAGGTCGAGGACAGAAAGGTCGGATTCGGAATGTGAGGGGGAGTTGAAGTGCTGAGCCACCGGGAGATCAGGTTGGTTATTGCGAACCGAGTGGCGGTGTTCGGCAAAGCGATCGCCAAGCCTACACTTGGTCTCACTGATGTAGAGCAGCTGACGTCTAGAGCAGCGGATGCAACAGATGAGGTTGGAGGAGGTGCAGTTGAACCTGGAAAGACTGTTTGCGTCCTTGAATGGAGTCAAGGGGGGGGAGGCAAAACACCAAGTGTAGCATTTCTTGCGGTTGCAAGGGAACGCTCTAGGTTTAGTGGATGGAAATGTTGGAATGATAAAAGAGGATTAATGGATGGTTGGCGTTGACTTGAGCGATATCTTATCTTCTTCTCTTTGTTGAATAATCCTGACCTCGGCTACTGTCTTGTGGAGGTTGGACAACTCCCCCCTCCACAGCGTGAGTTTGCAAGGACCTGTAGATTGGTGATGAATTTGCAGGTGAGTGGAGGGAACTGGCGGTAAAGTTAGGGGTATTTTCCACAAATGACACAAAGTACTGGGGTAACCTAGCGAGTCAGGCATGATCTCAGGAGAACATGAATAAATCGGTTGCAATCGGTAGGTTCGGCGTGGCAGCGGCCGGAGATGTGATCACTAAAAAGAAGTGTCCCAAGCCGAAAAGTCGCTGATCCATGGTAAACACCATGAGCAGTTACATGTGTGTACATATTAGGATAATGAACTGGCTCGGGGAAGGTTTCCAGTAAATGGATAGTTGATGGTCAGCATTGAATCAGTAGACTGAAAGGTCACTGTCCGTGCAGAGTGACTCCATGGTCTGCTTCCACTGAACTCTACCGTCCCCCGTCCAATCTCTTCCATCGCACCCTCCCTCCCTCCGCCAGCTCTCCCCCTCCGATCCACACACAGATCGAGATCCCGGGACATGCTTCCCCTGTGTTTGGTTTAATGCAGAGACGAGGAGACCCGGTGCTCGGGCTATTCCGTCTATTATGTCCATTAATACCCAAACCATCGCCAACCCACACGGCTCCCACCCTGACATCGGCGGCCCCCACCCGAGTCCTGTGGTGCCGGTTCAACAGTCGGTGGCAGAGCCTGTGCGCTGAACGGCGGAGGATTATTTACCGTTGACAGCATTCATACCCACCGGTCAAACACACGGAGCGCTGGCAATAGGAATCCATGCATCTCTCTCCGTATTGACGAACCGTCTGGTCGTTGGTGTCAAAGCACGCGTGCATATCTGTGGGTGGTCAGTGTCCCGTCGGGGAGTGGAGTGACCCGAGGGTGTGACGGGACCCTGGTGTTGATTTCAGACAAACGCACCCTGGGAATGAGCCATTCATACCACTGGGAAGAGACAGGGTCTGTTCCCGTGTGTACTGACCCGGACCTGGCAATTGGCTGTATAGGGGGGATTGCACGTAAGGTAATCGGGTCAAAGGGCGTGACGCACAGAGCATCTCAATCTTTCTGGAGTACATGGCAGCCTCCGACAAACACTGTTAACCAACGAAACACGTACCTCCTTACCTGTTAAAAACCGCCGAAATTGTCTTTTTTTTTGCGTTATAAATATTGTGGCGGGTGACTGAGCGCTCTGAACCAAATGCTCAAGTATTTGTGCTCTAACCCCGATCACCAAGGTGTAAGCGACCGAAGGAGCGCATCCCTCGGGACGGCCCCCACACTCCCCCCGGAGTCAGCACTGTCCAGCCACGGCCGCCCTCCGCCCCATCTCCCCCTGTGCGGCCTCACTGTCACGGGCTGTGGGCCGGCAGCGCCCACACACGGGGCCGGGTGGAGCGGGGCCGCGGCTCCGGGCAGCGGACACACCGAACGAAATCCCGGCAACGTCCCCGTCAGCTGCAGCAGAGTTGAGGACAGTGTGGTCGCTCCGCTCACCCAGAGTCACTGACCGCGCTGCACCGGCATCTGACCCCATCCCCCGCTCCCACCCCCGATCAACCCCCCACCCCCGTCCCGTCAGATGGCCCGGTGTCCGCGAGTGTGGAACCAGTCAGCGTGGGGTCCGGATGCTGGAACACAAGACCGGCCGGCTGTACTGGCAGCCATAGTAAGCAAAGATGCTAGACCGCTCTATCATCTTCGATATTAAGTGCGTACCTGACTTATCTAAAGGAAAGGATTGATCAGAAAACGACGCCAGAATAAGTTTGGTATATGTTTATTGTGAGGCAGACATTCCATGCAAGGGTCAAGGCCCCTGCATCGCATTGATGAATGTTTCCACATTGGAAGGGAGCTGCCTGTTTATTCCAACTCATTTCCCAACAGCTCCTGCCGCTAAACATTCGATAGACGGGTCATTCTTCGAATGGACTCGAAACGTACAAGACTTCAGATCGAAACTGGCCGTGCAATCATTTGAGTAACCCGTTGGCGCATAATACCTGGGAAACAGAGCAAAGATAAACAACTCGAGAATTCTGCCTCAGCGCCAGAGACGCGGTTCGATCATAACTCGGGTGCTGGCCGTGTGGAGTTTGCACGTTTTCCATGTGACTGCGTGAGTATTTTGATGGATGCTCAAATTCCTTCTTACATCCCAGACATCCAGTGCGTTACTCCCACCACGTGTCTTTTTTTTTTTGGAGGGGGTAGGTGGGGAGGGGGGGGGGGGGTGGGGGGGGGGGGGTGGGGGGGGGGGGGGGGGGGGCCCGTCATCTACTGTTCCACGTGTCTACGTTTTTTCGTATAATTAACAGAGATTTGGTAGGATTCGCATGGTCGGCACGGACTCGGTGGCCTGAAGGGCCTCTATAAATGCCGTGTGACTGTAATGTTTGCCTCGACTGTATTTTACTATGCCTCGTGCAATATCTTCTCTCTCTCTCCCTCCGCCAAAGCTCCCCCGCCGATTTCCACACCGAACCAGGTTCCGGGCCAAATCTCCTGTGTCTCGGGTTTGGTACAGAGACGTAGAGAGCCGGTTGTCGTGCCGTTCCGTCTACTATGCGCACCACTTCCCAAACCATCGCTACCCCCACACGGTCCCCTCCCTGGCATCGGCGACACCCATCTAGTTTAGACGCCGGGGTCAGAGCCTGTGCGCTGGACGGGGGAGGATTACTTACTGAGCACAGCATTCATAACCATTAGCCGAACACATGCAGTTGTGGCAATTGGAGTTTACCCAACTCTCTCCGTATTGATGAACAGTTCCATCGTTAGTGTCAAAGCACGTGCGCAAAGCTGTAGGTGAAAAAGGCAGCGGGTGATCAGTTTACTGTCGGGGAGTGGAGTGATTCGAGGAGGTTGCGAGGCTGGGTTGTTGGCTCAATACAAACGCACCTTCGAAATGAGCCATCCGGATATCCGCCCCCCCCCCCTCTCCCCCACCCCTCCCTTGCCACCCCCTCCGTGCGACATGACGCGGCATTGGCAATTGGGTGTATTCAAAATTATGTACACGTTGAACTACACTGAAACAAACCACCCACCGCCTTGCCATAAGACTGTCCTTTATATTAACTACATATCAAATGACTATGTTACAACCCTAATCCAAGATATAGTCAAACCCCGCGGCGCCCTGTGGTTTTGGACATTGCATCTTTTATTTTCAAGGGACAACCAGGTGAGAATCTAACCTTGAAAAAGGAGCAGGTAGTCGGCTTGGGTGGAGCGATCGTCTGCCTGAGGCCGTGACCCACTCATGGCCACCTTGCCCAGGCCCAGGAGCAAACCAACCAGGTCATGCTCTGATCCACCCACTTCCCCCCGCACTGGGTGCACAGAGATTAGTATGGTGGGACTCAAGTGGAGCCATAAAGCAAAGAACAGCCCCTTCAAGTAGCTCACTCCATAATTGGATAGGTCTCGCCGTTGCTCCTGCTTACAATGTGGAGCCCTGGCCCAATGGGATGACAAATACACATCCAGGCTTTGGGTGGCTGGACAAGTCACTTGATTGGGAGAAATTCCTTGGGCATTTTCCTCAATTTCAGGCAGAACGCATCTCGCAGCCAACGAAGGCCTGTAAAGGCGTCGCCATTATTTGCAGGGATAATAATTTGCAGGGAAGCGTGGCTTCCATTGGTCGCACGGCTTGACAGTCTGAGAAGATCCTTCAATCTACCCATGGACAAGGTTTAGTGGCTTAGCTGGAGAGCGGCAGAGGAGCGCTCACTTAGCTTAGGATTGGTCGGGGCATCAACCACCACTCAGCTCAGACTCCAACCCGACCGAGGAACAGGCGGGGGGGAGGGGGGGGGGGGGGAGGGTGACGAGCTTTAGCGCAGCGCAACGAGTATGATGTCCTGCTCAGTCCTTGCTGTCGGCCGGGTCTCACTGCTCGACACGAGAGAGAGGTTCACATGATAGGTTACCGCCAGTGTTGTGTTCTTGAAAGTAGCAGGCGGATTCCGACAGCTGGGCCCCGAGAAGCAACAGAGCGATGCACAGTAGTAGTTTCTGCGGAGGGAGAGAGAGAAATAGAGAAAGAGAGAGAGAGAGAGAGCTTGGTGAGCTAAGTGGTCATGTAACTAACACTGCAACATGTCCGTGTAGACACAAAATGCTGGAGTAACTCAGCGGGACAGGCAGCATCTCTGGAGAGAAGGAATGGTTGACGATTTGGGTCGAGACCCTTCTTCGGACAGGGGGAGTGTGCGGGGCAGAGATAGAATGTAGTCAGAGACAGTAAGACTGGTGGGAGAACTGGGAAGGGCGGTGGGATGGAGAGAGAGGGAAAGCAAGGGCTATTTGAAGTTAAATAAGTCAATGTTCATACCGCTGGGGTGTAAGTTGCCCATGCGAAATATGAGGTGCTGTTTCTCCAATATGCGCTGGGCCTCACTGAAAATGGAGGAGGCCCAGGACAGAAAGGTCTGATTGGGAATGGAAGGGGGAGTTAAAGTGCTGAGCAACCGGGAGATCAGGTAGGTTAAGGCGGACTGAGCGGAGGTGTTCAGCGAAACGATCACCGAGCCTGCGCTTTGTCTCCCCGATGTACGCTGTCAATGTCACCTCGGAAGGCGGCTGTGGAGCAACTCACCGCTGTGCTGGGCAGTTTACTGAAGACCAAACAACAGCCAAATGACGAAAGCTGTACCGTACATACCATGATCTCCCAACCAGGTCGCTTCTCCCAAGTGTGTGAGCGGGCAACTTGTTTTCTGGTGACACCGCCTGCAGGTTTTATTCTCCGCTCTCGGGAACCGGTCTTTTAACTGTTCCTTACGCGACAGTGACCAATCCGCTCAGAGTGGAGGTGGGCGTCCGCTGGCCCCACCTTTCACCCCACTGGCCTCTACGGCAAGTGCTCCTCCTCTGTGGTTACCTGCTGCTACCTGTGACTCTTTAGTCTCCCCTTCCTCTCCTCGAGGTTTCTCACCCCCCCCCCCACCCCCCCCACCACAGTCAGACAGAGGTGACATAGAAACATAGAACCATAGAAAATTCCAGTATTCAGTATTTACTTTAATGTCATTTTAACTGAGTACTTACATAAACAGATGGAACGAAAAAAATGTTTCTCGATCAGTTACCATCAGTGCGGTTAATAAAAACAGAATAAATACATATAGCTTTAAAAAATAAGTAAATTACCATATCTAAAAATAGGCCTAAAAATTGAAATAAAAGCAAACATTCAGACCGAACAGTGGCTTTACTTTGACAGGTGCCTAGCTATCAAAGTATGGGCGAGGTTAGATGTGTTGGTGTATGATATATGGGGAGGGGACACAGTCCGTTGTTGTCTGTGGGAAGAAGCTGTGGAGCATCCTGCTGGTTTTGCAGCTGATGCTCCTGTACCTCTTCCCAGATGGCAGAATGGAGAAGTTGTGGTGTGACGGATGGTGTGGGTCCTTGATAATGGAGATGGCTCTGCTGATGCTCCGCTTCTGATAGATCTCCAACAGGAAAGGGAGTGGGGCACCAATGATCCTGCTGGCGGTCTTCACTATCCTGTTGAGTTGGTTTTGCTCATAAGCCTTGCAGCTCCCAAACCAGGAAGTGATGCCGTAGGTCAATATACTCTCGATGGTGCCCCTGTAGAAGGTCCTTAGATGAACAGTAGGGAGACCTGCTTTCCTTAGTCTCCGGAGAGGGTGGAGCCGCTGATGAGCTATTTTGTATCACTGCTGTGGTGTTGGTCGTAGAGGTCAGGTCATCCGCCAAGTGAAGTCCCAATAACTTCACACTGCTGACCCTCTCCACAGCAGCACCATCAATATGCAGCAGAGTGTGATGTAGTTTACCAGCCCTCCTGAAATCGATCACAATCTCCTTTGTCTTTTCCACATTGAGGATGAGATTGTGGGATCTGCACCACTCCGTAAGCAGCGCCACCTCCATCCTGTACGCCGACTCATTATTGTCACTGATGAGACTCACCCCTGTTGTGTCATCAGCGAACTTATTGATGTAATTATTGCTGAGTCTGGCAATACAGTCATGCGTAAGCAGACTGAACAGCAGTGGGCTTAGGACACAGCCTTGGGGTGAGCCAGAGCTCACAGCGATAGTTCTTGATGTCCGACTGGTGTCAAAAAGTTAAGGACCCAGTTGCAAGTGCCAGTGTCCACCTTCAACAGCTTCAGATTCTCCGCCATCTGCTGTGGGATGATTGTGTTAAACGCGAAGCTAAAAATAGGTGCAGGAGCAGGCCATTCGGCCCTTCGAGCCTGCACCGCCATTCGATATGATCATGGCTGATCATCCAACTCAGTATCCTGTACCTGCCTTCTCTCCATACCCCCTGATACCTTTAGCCACAAGGGCCACATCTAACTCCCTCTTAAATATAGCCAATGAACTGGCCTCAACTACCTTCTGTGGCAGAGAATTCCAGAGATTCACCACTCTCTGTATGAAAAATGTTTTTCTCATTTCGGTGCTAAAAGATTTCCCCCTTTTCCTTAAACTGTGACCCCTTATTCTGGACTTCCCCAACATCGGGAACAATCTTCCTGCATCTAGCCTGTCCAACCCCTTAAGAATGTTGTAAGTTTCTATAAGATCCCCCCTCGATCTTCTAAATTCTAGCGAGTACAAGCCGAGTCTATCCAGTCTTTCTTCATATGAAAGTCCTGACATCCCAGGAATCAGTCTGGTGAACCTTCTCTGTACTCCCTCTGTGGCAAAAAAATGCCTTTCCTCAGAATAGGAGACCAAAATTGTACGCAATACTCCAGGTGTGGTCTCACCAAGACCATGTACAACCTGTGGCCCGACCCAAAATGCTCGTCATCGATGCTGCCTGACCCACTGAGTTAATCGAACATCCTTTGCCTTTTTGTTTTTCAGAGTCATTGAGCGATATGGTGTGGAAAAAGGCCGGTTTGCCCATACCGTCACGGGTTATTGATTGGGGACGATCAGCCATGATCACAATGAATGGCGGTGTTGGCTCGAAGGGCCGAATTGCCTCCTCCTGCACCTATTTTCTATGTTTCTACATTGGTCCCACTTGCCTGCGTTTGGCCCATATCCCTCCACACCTTTGTGTGAAAAAGTTACCCCTCGGATTCCTATTAAATCATATCAGTGATTCAATGATCAACAATTTGAAATGTCAAAGTCACAGAAAGGATGCTGACAAAAGGATGGGCAGTTGATGGTCGGCATGGTCTCGGTGGATTGAAGGGCCTGTGTCCTTGCCGTGTGCCTCTATGGCTGGCTTCGACAGTACATTATTGTCCCCCATGCAGTTCCTATTTTCCTCCCTCCAACAAGACTCCTCCACCGATCCCAACCTAAAACCAGATTCGGGACCGAGCCTGTGTTTCGGGTTTAGCACAGAGATGGGGAGAGTCGGCGCTCGGGCCGTTCCATCGACTGTGCCCATCAAGTCCTAATCCATCGCCAACCCCACACGGCTCACTGACTGGCATCGCCAATACCCACCCTAGCCCTACGATGCCATTTCAGCCGTCAGGGTCGGATCCTGAACTTTGGATGACGGAGGATTACTTACAGCTCACAGCATTCATAACCATCAGATGAACACTCGCAGTTCGGACAGTTGGAATTTTTCCAACTTTCTCAGATGTGACGAATTTATCAATGCACCTCATGAGCACCCGGGGTTTGCCTCTGGCTGTTGGTGATAAACACAGCGGGTGGTCAGTGTCCCACCAGGGAGAGGAGTGACCGGAGGACATGGGAGGGAGAGGGTCTCTTGTGGTCGCATGAAATGAGCCGTTCGAACGTGTAGGAGGAGGCAGCATCCAGCCTCTTGTGTACTGACCCGGACCTGGCCCTTGGCCACACGGTACCGTTTCACCCGGGTTCAGTCTGCAGCACCCCGACTTAACACCCACCCCCCCCCCCCCCCCCCCCCCCCCCCCCCCCCCCCCCCCTGTCACGGTGCCCAGCGCTCCTGGAACGCCACCATGGTGCCAGTGGACACTGCGTGTTCTTTTTCAAGGGACAGCCGGGCGCCGTCGTAACCCCGGAAAACGGGCAGCCAGTCGGCTCGGGTGGAGCCCTCGTCTGCCTGGCGCCGGGACCTACTAATGGCTAACTTACGCGGCACAGCAGCACAGCGGTAGAGTTGCTGCCTTACAGCACAAAAGGCCCGGGTTCAACCCGGATTACGGGTGCTGTGTGTAAGGAGTTTGCGCATTCTCCCTGTGACCGTGTGGGTTTTCTCCGGGCACTCCGGTTTCCTCCCACATTACGAAGACCTGCATTGTAAATTTTCCCTAGTGTCTCGGGGTATAACTCGTGTACTCGATTGTTGGTCAGCGTGGTCTCGGTGGGCTTAACTGCCAGATCTGAGAGAGATTCACATCGATTGATTACCTCTTGTGTTCCGTCGCTGAAAGAAGCAGGCGGATTCCGACAGCTGAGCAGCGAGAAGCAGCAGAGCGATGCACAGTAGGAGTTTCTGTGGGGGCAGGGAGGGAGGAAAAAGGAGCTTGATGTTCGACGTGGTTAAGTAACTAAGACTGCAACATGTCCCTGTCACTATCACCGCGGAAGGCGCCTGTGCTTCTGCAGATATGCAGATTCTGGTTTAAATCGAAGGTAGACACACCATTCTGGAGTAACTCAGCGGGACAGGCAGCCTCTCTGGAGAGAAGGAACGGATTACGTTTTGGGGGTGAGACCCTTCTTCAGACTTAATTAGTCGTTAAAATTTGTCAATGCTCGCAGATGTTTTCAAAAGATGTTGGATCCCCTGCGTAGTTTTTTGAATCTCTCCATATATTTGCCTTTAAGGTTTGGGAAATAAGATCTCTAACAGTTATCGCCTGTGAAGTCATTGGAATCGTTCTCATCGGCGAATTATTCACGCTGATGTTAATAACAACGAGAATGTCAGCGAGAAGAGGTAAGGTTCAAATATAATACTGAACTACTATTGGGGTTAGTTTTACATAACATTTCAAATGTTCCATTCACCACACTTATTCGGTTATCACAATTAGGAATCAGTTTTAACATGTACTGATTTGAATTCAGGGAAATATTTAGACTTTAAAACCAGAATGCTGTGTTGAACTGCTATCTACCTCTTTGATGACTCTCGGAATATCCTTGATCGGACTTTGCTGGTGATAACTCGCACTAAACGGTATTCCCTTATCATGTGTCCACACACTGTAAATGGATCGATTGTAATCCTGTATTGTCTTTCAGTTGACTGGGTTTAGCATGTAACAACAGATTTTCACCGTACCTCGGTGCACGTGACAATAAACTGAAATTAAACTGAAAGTGATCATGTCCCAATGAAACTATTAATTTTATTGTCATGGAAGGCACGGTATAATTGTATGTTTTGGGGCACTTGCTCAGTCGTTTATCTGGTGGATGTGCTACTTCCTATTGAATAACCACTGCATTTCAGTCTTGAGGATCTGATCCACATCCTCCAACAGATTGTATGCTGTCTGTCACACTGAGAAGATGCATTTTATTTGGGACTTTAAAACAGAGATGCATTATTCTCTTTCCCTTTGCAATTATTCGACAGAACACCATCTTCTCCGCCACTTCAAGCCACGGATTCACTTCCTAATCACGTGCACTCATACTGATGCTACCCACGCGTAACTGTGTTAATGCCGCGTATCTTCTCATCAGTTGATATGCGGACTATCACCTCGAGGGAGGCGGAAGCTGAAATTGATTTCTCCCGAAGCTCCCTAATTTTGGTCATTCTGGAGGTCATGTAATTAGAGCGTGGGAAGAAACTGCAGATGCTGTTTTAAACCGAACACAGACACAAAAAGGCTGTAGTAACAGTTACGGGGCGGAAATCAGTATCAAAACAAGGGGGAACACAATTCCTTGGTGGCCGCACGCGTACACACACACACGCGAGGCTTCGGAGGCTTCGGCCGTGGGCCCTGTGGACGATAACATCGGGAGCTGACCTGGTTGGTGACCGACTCCGAACTCCAGCAACAGCAGCTTCGTCCGCCCCGAATCGTGGGGCTTGAATCGGCCCGTTTGCTGGGCATTTCATCGCCTGGCCTAGCTAAAACCGTCCGCGGGATCTTCCATCGCCCGGCGGGGCTTCAATTTCGGGAGCCTCGGACGCTTCGGCGCAGCAATTTGACCGCGGGGCGATGGAAGAACCCGCGGCCGATTTTAAGCTGCGCTGGGCGATGAAAGGCCCCGCGAACGAGCCGATTCAAGCTCCGCTCTAAGATCTTTGATCTATGATCTCAAAATCCGGACTACAAAACATGGGGGGGGGGGGGGATTGTCCCCCACCTCTCAAAACATCGAGGGGACGCCCCCCGTCCCCTCCCGGGATTTCCGCCCGTGCAGGCAACATCACTGGAGAGAAGGAAAAGGTGACGATTCGGGTTCAGACCCTTCACCAGTAACATAGTTAGCCCGCATTTGTCATTCTACAATCTGTCGAGAGAGATCGTTGGATTTCACGCACCCAAAAGTTTAAAGTCGACTTTAGACTTTGCAGATACAGAGTGGAAATATGCCATTCGGTCCATCAAGTGTGCGTCTACCAATGATCACCCTGTACACTACTGCCCGACACACTAGAGATATTTTACAATTTACGGATGCCAATTCACCTAGGTCATTGGAGTATGGGGGGGAAACCGGGTCATCCAGGGAAAACCCACGCGATCACAAGGAGAACGTACAAACTCCTACTTTAGTTTAGTTTACCTTAGAGATACCGCGCGGAAACAGGCCCTTCGGCCCATTGAGTCTCTTGCACAAAACTTCAAAAATTTTGGTGTGATATATTTGATATATTCACAAATCTATTTAAGATAAAAATGGAACCTAATACTGAAATGATTATATTTGGAGTAATGGGAGACGGGAACAAATTAAACATACCCCAAAATTCATTTTTTAAATTATGGGTTAATAACAGCAAAAAAACTTATACTTAAATTTTGGGAAAATGCTACTATACCAACGTTTAAAATGTGGATCAGTAATATGCTGGACACAGCACACTTGGAAGAAATGAGACTCCTCCTAATAGACAAACAAGACCAATTCTTAACGAGTTGGTCTCCATTTATTGATTTCTTGGATTCATGTGGTGCAACAGTATCGTAAAAATTAAACGTTTCAGGTATGGGTGAAAGATGATCAAGAATATAAAAAATCATCTCCTTGTGGTGATTGTATAATCTCCCTCCTGTTTTCCTTTCTTGCTTATTTCTTTTCTTCACTATCTCTTTGTCCCTCTTTTTATTCACACGCACTAGACTTTCCTCTATTCTTTACTATCTCTTTCTTTCTTATTTCTCTCTTTAAAAAAAAGGAAGTTGTACAGAGAATGTATTATGTTAACATAATTTTGGTAACCTGTAAAAAGGTACCACTGTATTGTACTTACTTCTAATAAATAAAATAAATACAAAATAATAAAAAGAGATACCGCGCGGAAACAGGCCCTTCGGCCCATTGAGTCCGCACCAACCAGCGCTCCCCGCACATTAACATTATCCTAGCCAATTAACCTACAAACCTGTACGTCTTTCGAGTGACAGAGGAAACCAGATCTCGGAGAAAACCCACGCAGGTAACGCGGAGAACGTACAACTCTATAGAAACAGCACCCATTGTCGGGATCGAACCCGCATATCTGGCGCTGTAAGGCTGCATCTCTACGGCGGCGCCAGCCTACTTAACTCTCTTCTTTTTCCTGTTTTCCATTTATGTTAAGTATTAAGTGTTACGTTTGTGTTTTGCATATCAACATGTTAATCCCGACTCTCTGTCCAGCCAATGCAGTGACGAGTGGCGGGTATTTACCATCTCCCTATTACCAACATATTGATGAAGAGATTGAGAACACTCTCCCAAGCAGCAACATCACCGGAACACATGAATCAGGTGTATATTTTCCATTTGAAATCCATGCTTCAGCACGTAGATACTGCTACTCAAATTGCCCTGTTAATGATCAATGTGAAAGGAAAAAAACTGTAAATATGAAATTTAAGGGAATTAAAGAGAAGGCGTGATATACCTGGAGGTCAGACAATATAGGCGCAAAGACAAAGTGCGTTTCATTCATTATCAATTATATGTCAACCATTTTAGTCATAATTTGGAATAATTAAAAGTTAGAGATATTGTAAATTGAAGATCGTTGAGATGGATGGGGAAAACAAAGACAATGCGTGTGCCACAATGAAAAAGCGAGAAGAGTAAATAACACAAACATTGCTGAGGGTGGTGGCGTCTAACAACCTCTATCCACCTCACCGCCCTATTACAGACTTTGGCTTTGTTCTCTCCACCTATTGTTAGCAACTTTTGACGACCTTAAATCTTTATCGTTTCTAATCCAATTAATGAACTTGAAATCGCAACGTTAATTGTTCTTCATTTCCCCCAAATATTACCCGGTCCACTGTTAACTTCGAGCAATTTTGGTTGCTATATGTGATCAACATATTGACTGGATACCAACAGGTATCAATAAACAATAGACAATAGGTGCAGGAATATGCCATACGACCCTTCGACCCAGCACCGCCATTCTATGTGATCATGGCTGATCATCCCCAATCAGTACCGCGTTCCTGCCTTCTCCCCATATCCCCTGACCCCGCCACTTTTAAGAGCCCTATCTAGCTCTCTCTTGAAAGCATCCAGAGAACCTGCCTCCACCGCCCTCTGAGGCAGAGAATTCCACAGAAATGGCATTTGTGACGTTTTCCGATGACAATGAAATTGTCTCTCTACCCATGCGGGCAATGCAGTGGGAATATTTATCAGTGTTCGATATTGCTCAATAACCATATGTTTCAGTGTGGTATAAAATAGCCAGCAGTAGAACATTTAATCCCTTATTTTGTATTGCCTATAGTGCTCCGTTGACCTTGGAATATAAAATGAACACGCAGGTTTACGAGGCTTAGTTATTGGAGCCGTTAACAATATGATTGACAATCGAATGTCTTTCATTTAACATATCAATTGTTTTGATATTCGTTCTTCTGGCACGTTTCCCAATTAATCAACAGTCCTTGTGTTGAGTTCTTGCAATGGCGTCGTTTGAGATACTAGTGTACTGACACCGAGACAATTAAATATTTATGAATCTTGCCTCAAATGACTATTGCTTTTATTCACTTCTAGATTATTGTTCCACTGATTATATCCATCAAGTCGAATATTACCCCAGTGTTCTTCCGGATTGTGCACTTCTGGAGACGAAATTTCCTGAAGGAAACTCCTCGGGTGTTCCCGGTTAGTGTTTTTTTTAATGTTTTCCATTTCCTCTTCCATTCATTCATTTTCCCCATAATCAATAAGTGCCCGGTACATGCAAACCATCAATTTAAACTAGAGGAACAACGCCTAATTGGAGGACCAAAATCTCATATTTGACTTAGGCAGCTTACACCCCAGCGGTATGAATATTGACTTATCTAGCGTCAAGTAGCCCTTTCCTTCCCTCTCTCTCCATCCCTCCCCCTTCCCAGTTCTCCGACTAGTCTGACTGTCCTGGTTTACATTTTATCTCTGTTTGCTTTGTTGTTACCTTCTCCGACCTATCAATGATCTATTCTCAATTTTCCCTGATCGTCAACCCATTTGTCTCGTTTTCATACTTGACACTTCCTTATCTCTGTCCGCCCCCCCCCCCCCCCCCCCCCCACCTCCCCCCCCCCCCCCCCCCCCCCCCCCCCCCTTACTCAATGCGAAGAAGGGTGTCGACCCATTACTCCTATCCAGAGATGCTGTCTGTCCCGCAGAAAGTAGTTGAGGCCAGTTCATTGGCTATATTTAAGAGGGAGTTAGATGTGGCCCTTGTGGCTAAGGGGATCAGGGGGTATGGAGAGAAGGCAGGTACGGGATACTGAGTTGGATGATCAGCCATGATCATATTGAATGGCGGTGCAGGCTCGAAGGGCCGAATGGCCTACTCCTGCACATATTTTCTATGTTTCTATGTCCCGCGGAGCTCCTTCAGCATTTTGTGTCTATCTTCGGTTTAAACCAGCATCTGCAGTTCTTTCTTACAATATACTTTTTAAGGTCTATCCATATGCTTCGTGCATCGCCTGAAATGGAGGACAGGATTCACAAAGACAATAGCTCTATGCAATTTATCCGAAACTGCACTTTAGCCGGAATATTGTGTTTTCTTTGTTGTATTTCACAGGTACAAATCTACCTTCTTCCAAGGCGAATCACGAGGTTGTGAAAAGAATTCCGCCTTCCTCCGAATATGTTAACACTCTCGAGTTGCCAACAAGATAAATATGCAGTCTTGAAAATTTCATCGATACTACACATATTGAATTATTTTGAAGCCACTGGATTTGATTTGTCTCCCATTATTTGCAGGAAAGGCAATTTTTTTCCAGCTTAACAGAAACCGGCAGATAAACTGTTAGAGCATTTTCTTTTCTAAATGAGAATTTGCGGTCATATTGTTTTGAACGATTATCGAGCAATCGGAATTTGCCTTTGTAAATATTTTCTATATCTCATATAGGATATCGGAGGGATGAAATAAATACGTTTTTCTAACCTGTGTTTACGTTGTTTGACGGTTAGTATCCGTTGCATTCTCAGTTTGTCTAATATGGAAATATAGCAATCATAATAAATAGATCACATGGAATTCGATATTAACGTGTTCATGTTATTTCGAGAAATGCTTGCCAGCCCTGGCGACAAAACATCGCCATGTTAGTAATTCCTCCTTATTTCAAAACTGGACAAGAAGTACAGACTATAAATCCTTAGGCACCCACCGTTTTCCATGTAAACAAAAGACTCCTTAAAAGAAAATCCTAATCAATTCCACAGGTGTATTAAGAGTAAACGTGTTGTGAGGGAAGGAATTGATCCCCTTAAGGAACAGCACGGCCGCTTTTGTGGAGAGTTGCTATTGTTTGTTCAGAGGCTGTTCATAATTCCTGTCTCCAAGGCCTTCAATATGCTTTATATAGAGGGCTCCCGACATTGTACTATCGCTATAGTGCATGCGAGAGCATCAACTCTGGCGCAACCTGTGATCAACACGTCTTCACAAAAGGGAATGAACACATAGGATAATAGAAGAACTGTGTTTTATTTTGCAATGGAACGAAGTCATCCACTGCCAGTAGAGATTCGGATATTATTAGCTCTTTGGAAGACACATAAGTTTTACTATCCTCTTCTTGCGGCCATTGGTGTCCCCAGTAAGTGTTTATATTTATCAAGTTGGTAGTTTGCCATATTTTCATTCGGTTTAAAGCAATCGTCTTTTCTGACAAGTTCAGTGAGTTCCAGTATTGCCGATGTTGATAAAAGTCAGAGATTCTGATCCTCGTGCTTTGACAGCGGAAAGGCAAATAGAAACTCACCGACAGGATCCTGAATTAAATTGGTGATTGGACTCAAAGAGTTACATTGCAGTCTATCATCGGTGAATACGATTTGGACCAAGCATTCAGCCTGAGAACTCATGTTCTTGGAAACACGAGGGACATGTGGCGATTCCTGCCGATTATAGCGAACTAGATTATACGGTGATAACCCCCTGCTGCTTATATATGTAGCGATATATTCATGATTAAATTATAAAGTTTAGTCTCCTATAGCAAACAGAACGTTGAACAATTGGATCCTTCATTGGACAGACTGCCACAACTGCTAATCTCGCAACATCACCCTGCTGCTTTCCCTTGTCTGATTCCTGATAGCCATGTCCTCTCTTTCTTACAGTGAACCTGCTGACGATTGCCATCTTGTCTCGAAGAAAATGTGGTCTCTCCCAATGTGTCACCTGCTACCTGGTGGCCATGGCATCCGCAGATCTACTGGTCATTATCATCGATCTGATATTAAGGCATATTCCAATCGTTTTTCAGTTTGTATTTGTATTGTACATCCCGCTGTGTAATATCCACGCGGCCCTGCTTTACGCAGCCACGGATTGTTCTGTCTGGTTCACTATAGTGTTCACCATTGATCGATCTGTGGCTATCTGTAGTCAGAAATTGAAATCCAAATATTGCACCGAAAAAGCATCAAAGGCGATTTTAGCAACAGTGACTGTCCTTTCCCTTCTAAAAAACATCAGCTGGTATTTTGTGTACACAGGACAATATTGGCTTGTAAATGACCCTTGGTTTTGTATACAAAGAAACAATGTTCTGGATTCTCCTGCTTGGGGAGCGATTGAATTCCTTCATTTTATACTGACACCGGGATTTCCATTTATACTGATTTTGCTGCTAAACGCGTTGACGGTCAGACACATGTTAGTGGCCAACAGAGCGCGCAGAAGATTGCGGAACCAAAACACCGCGGAGCGCCCAAAAGACACGGAGATGGAGAACCGAAAGAAGGCCATTGTTCAACTCTTTGTTATTTCTGGAAATTTTATAATATTATGGGTGATATTTATGGTATTCGGTATATGGCGACGAATGCGTTATTTGGGTTATATGTCTATGTCCCTACCTTTCTTTGTGTGAGAAATGGGCTTCATGCTGCAACTCTTGAGTTGCTGCACAAACACTTGTATTTATGCCGTGACCCAAACTAAATTCAGGATACAGTTTGCTCAGATTGTCAAGTACCCATTTATAGTCATTCTTAAATTTGTTAAATGATGAACTGAATTGAAATAACACCGTCTGGCGAAAGGGACCTTTTTGCCCAATTACTAGGAGTTGGCATGTAGGAAGGAACTGCAGATGCTGGTCTACACTGAAGATAGGCACAAACATCTGGAGTAACTCAGCTGGAAAGGCAGTATCTCTGGAGAGAAGGAATGGGTGACGTTTCTGGTCGAGAACCTTCTTCAGACTGAGAGGCAGGGGGAAGGAGGGCACAGAGGTATGGAAGATTAAGGTGTGAAAACGAGACATCAAATGGGTCGTAAATAAAGGAAAATTTAGAAAAGATAATTCAATGTAGCATAAAATGGAATCAGTAAGACAGTCAGAATGGTCGGAGAACTATGATGGAGGATGGATGGTGAGAGAGGGAAAACAAGGGATACTTGAAGTTAGAGAAGTCGATATTCATGCCGCTGTGTTGCAAGCTCCCCAAGTGGAATATGAGGTGCTCTTCCTCCAATTTGCGTTGGGTTACTCTCTGGCAATGGAGGAGGTTCGGGGTAGAATGGTCTGGAGACGAATGACCTGCAGATCGGTAAATCAGTTACAACTGTAAATTGTAGTTCGTGTGTTGGTGAGTGGTAGAATCTCGAGGGGGGGGGGGGGTGAATGAGAGTGTTTAGAGAATAACGATGAGTTTAATGAATGTTCGGTGGTCGGCGGAGTCAATGAGCCGACGGGCGAGTTTTCCGCTCTACAATTCATTGACTCGAAGCCAATGAATGAATATTGAATGCACCCGGCAGGCCACAAATGCTAACAATCTCCGTGTAGCATTATGAAAGAGAATTGGAAATTGTGAAAACATTATAAAACATATTGTTGAGAAAATAATCAAACTGCTGAGCGGGTCGAGAAGTAACGGATCGGCGGAGAAATAGCAGTCATCTTTCCTCCACTCCATCAATCTGAAGCAGCGTACCGAAAATACACGTTGTACGTCCATTTCCCCCCATCGATTCTGTCTGACCAATTAGTTTCTCCGTGTAGAAAGGAACTACACGGAAATAAGCTGCTTGTTTATACCGGAGATGGACACAGCGTTCTATTGGAACTCAGCGGGCCAGGCAACACATCTGGAGAACAAGGATGGGTGACGTTGCCTCTGACTTAAAGTATCGGGGATGGAACTGGAGGTAAGAACAGGTACAAACAAATGAGTTAGTCCAGTTGTTTGTTCTGTGCTGCGGCTTGCAGCTATGCCGTCTCTTGCTTCTATATTAGAACCGATGCAGGTTTCACAGTAAAGCTTTCCAAACCTTTGTAGAATGAGACATATTACATGGAAATGGACAGAAATATACCAAGTTCAGTGAGTGAACGTAGATATCATCTTATTATTAGATATAAGATATATGTAGATCTTAAGGGGTGGGACAGGCTAGATGCAGGAAGATTGTTCCCGATGTTGCGGAAGTCCAGAACAAGGGGTCAAAGTTTAAGGATAAGAGGGAAGTCTTTTAGGACCGAGATGAGAAAAATATTTTTCATACAGAGAGTGGTGAATCGCTGGAATTCTCTGCCACAGAAGGTAGTTGAGGCCAGTTCATTGGCTATATTTAAGAGGGAGTTAGATGTGGCTAAGGGGATCAGGGGGTTTGGGGAGAAGGCACGTACAGGATACTGAGTTGGATGATCAGCCATGATCATATTGAATGGCGGTGTAGGCTCGAAGGGCCGAATGGCCTACTCCTGCACCTATTTTCTTTGTTTCTATGTTTCTATATTATGGTGGAAATTCAACAACGAATGCAGTTCAGATCAATGTACTAACATTTCTTTAAACATCAGATAGTTTTTAGAAGCAGAAAATTGACGGGTTCAATTTTGAAAATAGCCAAACCTGCAGTTGAGGTGCTTAGATTTTGGGAAAGGCATTTTTCAACCTGATACAACTGACGCCTTGTTGGATCTCACCAAAATGTAATCGCCTTTCTGAGTACCTTTCTGAAAGTAATTGTAAATTTTAATTTTGCGATGCCCCCCCGACACGTTAGTTATATGTTTATATCTAAATTTCATCAATCAATATATTAAACTTAACCAGTTTTGCTCATGAAACATATTGTCTCGCAGTTTCTTGAGATCGTGAGCCTCATTGCATGTTCCGTTGGTAAAACTCCCTTTCTAAGACAGAGGGTGGGGAATCTGTGGAACTCATTGGCACAGACGTGGGTGGAAGCAATGTCTTTGGGTATTATTCAAGTAGAGATCGATAGGTTCTTGATTATTAAGAGTGTCAATGGTTACGGGGAGGGTGCGGTTGAGGGGGGGGGGGGGGGGGGGGAATAGAACAGTCATGATCGAATGGTGGAGAAGACCGGGTCGAATGTCCTAATTTTGCTCTTGTGTTTTATTAATTAATGTCTTGCAACAAATAAAATACCAATATTTAGCGACATAAGCAACAGATGCGGGCAATTTGCGTAGAATACAGAGTTCTCCAGACGAGATCGATGGGTGAAGTTTTGAGTCAGGATTCTTCATCCCAAACATGAACTGCACCTTATCCATGTCTTCCAGATGGGGATGATTAAAAATTCTCTATATATTAAAAATTCTAATTAAAAAAAACCTATAGCTTGAACTTCAGTGATTACCGCTCTTGTTAGATTAAAGCAACAAATGTACAGCCGATAAATTCACAACTGGTTTGGCCCAGTTCTCATATTCGCGTCTTCGCCTGTTTTCCTTGGCCATATCTTCACTAATGGTTAATACACTTAAAATCAAATCTCCTCAATATTCTGAGCCCGAGAATTCCAGGGTTTCAATAGCCACTGAGAAGAAGTTCCCATGTACCTTGTTTTCAATGACCCTCCCGAATCTGATAAACGGGTCTTCTCGTTCAAATATCTTCCATTCGTCAAATTCTTGAAACCTATCGTCTCATCTTCCCCAAGGATGTTATGCTTCCAAAATCTCACTTCAATTATATAAACTCAAACGAATATAGATTTAATGCTTGCACTTCCCCTTTGCTAAACCCCACCTCACTTGCAATGGAGGACAATGTGCCATTAACCTTGCTGTGTCTGCCTGCTAAACGCTTGTGGTTCCTGCACATGAACATTTATATCCATCTGCGCTTTGCTCTTCTCCACTCTTTCTGTGATAATCTTCCTACTTTATATTCCCTTAACATTGTGCACAATCTTACACTTTCCAACATTAAACTTCTTTTGTTGATTTTGCCCGCCGTTTGTATCGTTTGCAGAGTTTCAATATGACCATGACAGCATGATCGTGGCCTCCACCTATTTTTGTATCATTGCGAAAGTTAGATGCTTTGCACTCTGCCTCATCCTCCACTTCATCACTGTGAGTCATGAATAACTGAGGGTAAATAAATGTTCTTTAGGGACTTAAGTCGCTACATTCCTCCCAACTGATCAAATAAAAGTTTATTTTAACACAATCTTCATCCACGCACGCACTTCCATTTTTTGACGACATCTTGCGAAATGTCATCTTAAACTAAAAATACTGCATATATGCGTTATCCTCTCCCATTTTGCTTGCATCCTCAATTGACATCGGCAAATCTGTCAGACTGATTTTACGGTGCAAAAGTGAATTGCAATGTTTCAATGCCATGATCGGTTGTACAACATACATCTGCAAGACAAGTCAAGACAAGTCACATGTATTTATATAGCACATTTAAAAAACAACTCTCGTTGGCCAAAGTGCTTTACATTTGTTATAAGAATAGTATAAATAAACAAACTACATACATATATACATATAGCCCTCGCCCAATGGATGTCAGGAAAGGCTTGGGAGTATAGATAAGTTTTTAGTCTTGACTTAAAGTAGTCGATGGAGGGGGCAGTTCTGATGGGAAGGGGCAGTTCTGATGGGAAGGGGGGTGCTGTTCCACAGTCTAGGAGCGGCAACCGCAAAGGCGCGGTCGCCCCCTAAGCTTATGCCTAGATCGCGGGATATTCAGCAGCCCCAAGTCGGCCGATCTGAGGGACCTGGAGGTGGAGTGGTGGGTGAGAAGACTTTTAATATAGGAGGGGGCAAGCCCATTAAGGGCTTTGTAGACATAGAGGAGGGTCTTGAAATGTATATGGGACCGCACAGGGAGCCAGTGGAGAGAGACCAGGATCGGGGTGATGTGGCCCCTTTTTCGGGAGCCCTAAATCTACGGTTTAGTTTAGTGAAGATGAAACCCATCCCATAGCACTACAACTAATTTTCCACGTTTTTCTGTCGACGTACAAATAAACTAGCCGGCAAGGTAAAAATAAACCCTAAGCAATTCTACAGGTGTATTAACAGTAAAGTTGTGGCGAGGGAATGAATTAGTCCCCTTAAGGATTAGCTCGGCCGCTTTTGCGGAGCGCTGGTATCGTTTGTTTAGAGACTGATCATAATTCCTGTCTCCAAGGCTTTCAATTATGCTTTATATAGAGGGTTCCCTACAATGTACTATCGCCATTGTGCCTGCGAGAGCATCAACTCCGACGCAACCTGTGATCAACACGTCTTCATAAAGAGAATTAACACATATGTCAATAGAAGAACTGTGTTTTATTTAGCAATGGAACGAAGTCATCCACTGCCAGTCGAGATTCGGATATTATTAGCTCTTTGGGATATACAGAAGTTTTACTATCCCCTTCTTGCTGTCATTGGTGGCCCCAGTAAGTATTTCTTTAAATCAAGTTGGTGGTTTTATATATCCATTCTTAGAATTTACTAAGCCACACTGCTAATCTCGCAACATCACCCTGCTGCTTCCCCCTTGTCTGATTCCTGATAGCCGTGTCCTCTCTTTCTTACAGTTAACCTGCTGACGATTGCCATCTTGTCTCGAAGAAAATGTGGTCTCTCCCAATGTGTCACCTGCTACCTGGTGGCCATGGCATCCGCAGATCTACTGGTCATTATCATCGATCTGATATTAAGGCATATTCCAATCATTTTTCAGTTGGAATTTGTATGGTATATCCCGCTGTGTAATATCCACGCTGCCCTGCTTTACGCAGCCACGGATTGTTCTGTGTGGTTCACTATAGCGTTCACCATTGATCGATTTGTGGCTATCTGTTGTCAGAAATTGAAATCTAAATATTGCACCGAAAAAGCATCAAAGGCGATTTTAACAGCAGTGACTGTCCTTTCCCTTCTAAAAAACGTCAGCTGGTATTTTATGTACACAGGACAATATTGGCTTCTGAATGACCCTTGGTTTTGTATACAAAGAAACAATGTTCAGAATTCACGTGCTTGGGCAGCGATTGAATTCCTACATTTTATACTGACACCGGGATTTCCATTTATACTGATTTTGCTGCTAAACGCGTTGACGGTCAGACACATTTTAGTGGCCAACAGAGCGCGCAGAAGATTGCGGAACCAAAACACCCAAAAGAGCGCCCAAGAGCGCCCAAAAGACACGGAGATGGAGAACCGAAGGATGTCCATTGTTCTACTCTTTGTTATTTCTGGAAATTTTATAATATTATGGGTGGTATTTATGGTATTTTGTATATGGCGACGAATGCGTTATTTGGGCTATATGTCTATATCCCTACCTTTCTTTGTGCAAGAAATTGGCTTCATGCTGCAACTCCTGAGTTGCTGCACAAACACCTGTATTTATGCCGTGACCCAAACAAAATTCAGGATACAGTTTGCTCAGATTGTCAAGTACCCATTTATAGTAATTCTTAAATCTGTTAAACGATTAACTGAATTGAAATAACACCGTCTGTTGCCCAATCATTAGGAGTTTGCGTGTAGGAAGGAACTGCAGATGCTGGTCTACACTGAAGATAGACACAAACATCTGGAGTAACTCAGCTCGAAAGACAGTATCCCCGGAGAGAGGGAATGGATGGCGTTTCTGGTCGAGAGCCGTCTTCAGACTGAGAGTCAGGGGGAAGGGGGGCATAGAGATATGGAAGGTTAAGGTGTGAAAACGAGATATCAAAGGGGTCGTAAATCAAGGAAAATGTAGAATGGATAATTCAATGTAGCATAAAATTGAATCAGTAAGACAGTCAGAATGGTCGGAGAACGAGGATGGAGGACGGAAGCCGTTGAGGCCAGTTTATTTGCTATATTTAAGATGGAGTTAGATGTGGCCCTGGCGGCTAAAGGGATCAGGGGGTATGGAGAGAAGGCAGGTACAGGATACTGAGTTGGATGATCAGCCATGATCATATTTAATGGCGGTGCAGGCTCGAAGGACCGAATGGCCTACTCCTGCACCTATTTTTTTGTGTTTCTATGTTTCTATGTTTCTATGGATGGTGAAAGAGGGAAAGCAAGGGTTACCTGAAGTTAGAGAAGTCGATATTCATGCCGCTGTATTGCATGCTGTCCAAGCGGAATAAGAGGTGCTGTTCCTCCAATTTGCGGTGGGTTACGCTCTGGCACAGGAAGAGGTCCGGGAGCCAAAGGTCTGGCGACGAATGACCTGCAGATCGGTAAATCAGTTAAAACTGCAAATTGTAGTTCGTGTGTTGGTGAGTGGTAGAATCTCGAGTTGGGTGGGAGGGGGGGGGGGGGGGTGAATGGGAGTGTTGCGAGAATAACGATGAGTTTAAATGAATGTTCGGTGGTCGGCGGAGTCAATGAGTCGACGGGCGTGTTTCTCGCTCTACAATTCATTGACTCGAAGCCAATGAACGAATAATGAATGAACCCGGCATGCCACAAATGCTAACAATCTCCATGTAGCATTATGAAAGAGAATTGGCAATTGTGAAAACATTATAAAACATATTATTGAGAAAATAATCAAACTACTGAGCGGGTCGAGAAGCAGCGGATCGGCGAAGAGTTGGCAGTCTTTTCTCCTCCACTCCATCAATCTGAAGAAGCGTCCCAAAAATACACGTTGTATGTTCATTTCCCTCCATCGATGCTGTCTTACCAATGAGCTTCTCCGTGAAGAAAGGAACTACACGGCAATAAACTGCTGGTTTATACCGAATATGGACACAAAGTGCTGGAGGAACTCAGTGGACCAAGCAACGCCTCTGGGGGGAAAGGCCGGGTGACGTTTCTTCTGACTGCAAGTAGAGGGGATGGAACTGGAGAAAAGAACAGGTCCAAACCAATGAGTTTCTCTAGCAGTTTGTTTTTTGCTCTGGCTTGAAGCGTATGCAGTCTCTTGCTTCTCTACAAGAACTGATGCTGGAAAAGCTTTCCAAACCTTTGTAGAATCAGGCATATTACATGGAAACGGACAGAAATATATCAAGTTTAATTAGTGAATGTAGATATAATGGTGGAAATTCAACAGCGAACGCAGTTCAGATCAATTTACTAACATTTCTTTAAACATCAGATAGTTTTTAAAAGCAGAAAATTGGAGGGTGCAAAGTTGAATATAGCCAAACCTACAGTTGAGATGCTTAGATTTTGGAAAAGGCATTTTTCAACCTGATGCAATTGCCGCTTTGATGGACCTCACCAGAGTATTATCGCCTTTCTGAATACCTTTTTGGAAGTAATTGTAAATTTTCATTTTGCGATGCCCCCCAACATATTAGTTATTTGTTTATATCTGAATTCCAGCCATCAATATATTAAACTTAACCAGTTTTACTGATGAAACATATTGTCTCGCAATTTCATGAGATCGAGCCTAAATTGCATATTCTATTGGTAACACTACCTTTCTAAGCCAGAGGGTGGGGAATCTGGGGAACTCATTGGCACAGACGAGGGTGGAAGCAAAGTTATTGGGTATTATTCAAGTAGAGAATTGATAGGTTCTTGATTATTAAGAGTGTCAATGGTTAGGGGGGGGAGATGGGGTTGAGGGATAAATAACAGTCATGATCGAATGGTGGAGAAGACCCAATGGGTCGAATGTGCTAATTTTGTTCTTATGTCTTATTAATTTATGTCCCATTACCAGTAAAATACCAACATTTAGCGACATAAGGAACAGATGCGGGTAATTTGCGTCGAATACAAATAGTTCTCTAGACGACATCGATGGGTGAAGATTTGGGTCAGGATTCTCATCCCAACCCGAACCGTAACTTATCCATGTTTTTCAGAGATGCCGTCAGACCAGCTGTGTTAATCTAGCACTTTGCATTTACACTAATAATGTCCTTGTAAAAGAGCAGCATAATCGTCGGCACATGCTTAGTCTGAAGTGAAATTCCGCAAATTTAGTTGCCATTGGCATTCATTATTTTCTCATGGAGATCCATCTAAACACTCATGGACCCTCATCGATCGGCAACTGGTTCCGGGGATACACCGGCATTTATCATGAGCTCTCATCTGATTAATTTCAATTCTAGGAAAGGGTAATTGCGCATTTGAATGTTATTCCTATCAGATGTCAGCAATGCTATATTCCTGAAAGTTTTCATTACTTTAATCACGTTTGAGTTATTTTTAGTTTATCCCAGTCTCAGTATTTGAACAAATGTGCAATGCTCGCCATTCTACCTTCTTTTGGCACTAATCCTGTAGTCGGGGAGTATTAAAATTTCTCTAAATATTTAAAATTCTACAAGAAATACTATAGCCAGTAGCTCAGTGGTTACCTCTCTTGCTAGATTAAGGCAACACATGTACAGCTGATAAATTGGTTTGGCCCAGTTCTCATATTCTCTTCTCCATCAGTTATCGTTACACATAACTTCACTGATGGTTAAAATATTTAAAATCAAATATCCTCGACATTCTTAACCATAAAATTCCAGGATTTCAATAGCCACTGAGAAGAAGTTCCCAGGTACCTTCTTTTCAATGAACCTCCTTAATCTGATAAACGTGTTTTCTCGTTCATATATCTCCCATTCGTCAAATTCCTGAAATCTATTGTCTCATCTTCCCCAAGGATGTTATGTTTCCAAAATCTCACTTCATTGATATAAACTCAAAAGAATATAGATATAATGCTTACACTTCCCCCTTCGCTAAACCCCACTACACTTGCAATGGAGGACAATGTGCCATTAACCTTGTTGTGTCTGCCTGCTAAACGCTTGTGATTCCTGCACATGAACACTCATATCCATCTGCGCTTTGCTCTTCTCCACTCTTTCTGTGATAATCTTCCTACTTTATATTCCCTATACATTGTGCACAATCTTACACTTTCCAAATTAAACTTCTTTTGTTGATTTAGCCCGCCGTTTATATCGTTTGCAGAGTTTCAATATGATCATGACAACATGATCATGGCCTCCATCCTTTTTTGTACCATTGCGAAAGTTAGATTCTTTACACTCTGCCTCATCCTCCACTTCATCACTATGAGTCATGAATAACTGAGGGCAAATAAATGTTCCTTTGGGCACTCAAGTAGATGCATCCTTCCAAACTGATCAAGGAAATGTTTTTTTTAACTCAATAACCAATCTTCATCCATGCTCACACTTCTATTTTTGACGACATCTTGCGAAATGTCATCTTAAACTTCAAATACTGCATATATGCGTTATCCTCTCCCATTTTGCTTGCATCCTCAATGGACATCGGCAAATCTGTCAGACTGAGTTTACGGTGCAAAAGTGGCTTGCAATGTCTCAATGCCATGATCGGTTGTACAACATACATCTACGGTTTAGTTTAGTGAAAATGAAACCAATCTCATAGCACTACAACTAATTCTCCAAGTGTTTCTGTCGATTACCAAATCTTGGCAAAAAAACAGAATCACGAAAGCAGAAGGATGACGTACAAAGAAACTAGCCAGCAGGGAAAAAATAAACCCTAAGCAATTCTGCAGGTGCATTAACAGTAAAAGTGTGGCGAGGGAAGGAATTGGTCCCCTTAAGGATCAACACGGCCGCTTTTGCGGAGAGCTGGTATAGTTTGTTTAGAGACTGCTCATAATTCCTGTCTCCAAGGCTTTCAATTATGCTTTATATAGAGGGTTCTCTACAATGTACTATCGCCATTGTGCCTGCGAGAGCATCAACTCCGACGCAATCTGTGATCAACACGTCTTCATAAAGAGAATTAACACATATGTTCATAGAAGAACTGTGTTTTATTTTGCAATGGAACGCAGTCATCCACTGCCAGTCAAGATTCGGATATTATTAGCTCTTTGGGATATACAGAAGTTTTACTATCCTCTTCTTGCTGTCATTGGTGTCCCCAGTAAGTATTTTTTTAATCAAGTTGGTGGTTTTATAAATCCATTCTTAGAATTTACTAAGCCACAACTGCTTATCTCGCAACATCACCCTGCTGCTTAACCCCTTGTCTGATTCCTGATAGCCATGATCTCTCTTTCTTACAGTTAACCTGCTGACGATTGCCATCTTGTCTCGAAGAAAATGTGGTCTCTCCAAATGTGTCACCTGCTACCTGGTGGCCATGGCATCCGCAGATCTACTAGTCATTATCATCGATCTGATATTAAGGCATATTCCAATCGTTTTTCAGCTTGCATTTGTATTGTACATCCCGCTGTGTAATATCCACGCTGCCCTGCTTTACGCAGCCACGGATTGTTCTGTCTGGTTCACTATAGCGTTCACCATTGATCGATTTATGGCTATCTGTTGTCAGAAATTGAAATCTAAATATTGCACCGAAAAAGCATCAAAGGCGATTTTAGCCACAGTGACTGTCCTTTCCCTTCTAAAAAACGTCAGCTGGTATTTTGTATACACAGGAGAGTATTGGCTTCTAAATGACCCTTGGTTTTGTATACAAAGAAACACTGTTCAGAATTCACGTGCTTGGGCAGCGATTGAATTCCTTCATTTTATACTGACACCGGGATTTCCATTTATACTGATTTTGCTGCTAAACGCGTTGACGGTCAGACACATTTTAGTGGCCAACAGAGCGCGTAGAAGATTGCGGAACCAAAACACCCAAAAGAGCGCCCAAGAGCGCCCAAAAGACACGGAGATGGAGAACCGAAGGAAGTCCATTGTTCTACTCTTTGTTATTTCTGGAAATTTTATAATATTATGGGTGATATTTATGGTATTTTGTATATGGCGACGAATGCGTTTTTTGGGCTATATGTCTATATCCCTACCTTTCTTTGTGCGAGAAATGGGCTTCATGCTGCAACTCCTGAGTTGCTGCACAAACACTTGTATTTATGCCGTGACCCAAACTAAATTCAGGATACAGTTTGCTCAGATTGTCAAGTACCCATTTATAGTAATTCTTAAATTTGTAAAATGATGAACTGAATTGAAATAACACCGTCGGGCGAAAGGCACCTTTTTGCCCAATCACTATGAGTTAGCATGTAGGAAGGAACTGCAGATGCTGGTTTACACTGAAGATAGACACAAACATTTGGACTAAATCAGCTGGACAGGCAGCATCTCTGAAGAGAAGGAATGGTTGAAGTTTCGGGTCGAGAACCTTCTTCAGACATCAAAGGCGTCGTAGCTCAAGGACAATGTAGAATAGATAATTGTTAGCTCGGGGAAGGTGACAACGAAGTATAAAAAAATAACATTTAACCAGGAAGACAGTCAGAATGGTCGGAGAACTTGGATGCAGGTGGGATGTTGAGGGAAGGAAAGCAATGGAAGTTAGAGAAGTCGTTATTCATGCCGCTGGTTTGTAAGCTGCCCGAGCAGAATATGACGTGCTGTTCCTCCAATTTGCGTTGGGCTGCACTCATCATCGGCTCTGTCCTCCCTACTATCGAAGGGATCTATCGCAGTCGCTGCCTCAAAAAGGCAGCCAACATCTAAAAGGCAGCCAACATCATCAAAGAGCCGCACCATCCTGGCCGCTCACTCATCTCTCCGATGCCATCAGGTAGAAGGTGCAGGTGCCTGAAATCTGCTACATCCAGGTTCAGGAACAGCATCTTCCCCACAGCCATCAGGCTATTAGACACAACATCAAACACACTCTGAACTATAACAGCCTATTGCATTTTATCTGTTTATTTATATGTATATATATGGTCTATGGTATATAGACACACTGATGTGCTCTGTATTTATGCCTACAATATTCTGTTGTGCTGCAGCAAGAAAGGCGCTATATAAATACCATCCATTATTATTATTATTATTAATAATTTAATTGTCCTATCTGGGACACATGACAATAAACTCTCTAGACTTGACTTGACCTGACTTGACAGTTGAGGAATCTCGGGATAGAAAGGTCTGGAGACGAGCGGTGGTTCGCAAGTTCAGACCGTCCCCTCCTGTCCCCACATGCCAATGACCTGACGATCGCAAAATCAGTTACAACTGTAAATTGTAGTTCGTGTGTGGGTGAGTGGTATAATCTAGGGGGGTGAATGGGAGTGTTGGGTGAATAACGATGTCTACATGAATGTTCGGTGGTCGGCGCAGTCAATGAGCGGACGGGCGTGTTTCTCGCTCTACAATTCGTTGACTCGGGGACAATTAATGAATATTGAATGAACCCGGAAGGCCACAACTGTTAAAACTCTCTATGTAATATTATGAAAGAGAATTGGCAATTATGAAAACAATCATAAAAGCATATTATTCAGAAAATAATCAAACTGCTGAGCGGGTCGTGAAGCAACGGATGGGTGGAGAGACAGCAGTCTTCTCTCCTCCACTCCATCAATCTGAAGGAGCGTCCCAATTTATTGGCGGCGCGGCTCTGGCTGCAGCGGCTCTCGGGCAGTCCTGTTTGTTTTGTGTTTTTTGGTTGTTTATTTTCGTTTTGGTTAGTCTAGTTTTGGTTTTTAGTTTGTGTTTTGGGGGGGGGGGGGGGGGTTGAAACGGGGCTTGCTGTCTCTCCCTGCGGGGGAATGCGACTTTTTTGTCGTATTCCCCTTCTCTGCCTCCGTCTGCGCTGAGGCCTAATGGCGGAGCTGGCGACCTCGAGGCTCTGGAGGCAGAGCCCGCCAGGACTCGCACTGAGCTCGCTCCCGTGAGGACGGCCCGGCTCGGGGCTGGAACAGGGCTTTCGTGAGGGGCTGTGTCGGCCGGCCCGAGGAAGGAACGGTGCTCCCGTCGGAGTAGCCGAGCTCGGGGAGGTACGGCGTTCCCAGCCTGAGGGAGGAGCGGCGCCCGGTCGGGGCGGCCCAGCCTGAGGGAGGAGCGGTGCCCGGTCGGGGCGGCCCAGCCCGAGGGAGGAGCGGTGCCCGGTCGGGGCGGCCCAGCCCGAGGGAGAAGCGGCGGCCTGGCGCGAGGCTGAGACGGTGGCAGTACTCACGTGAGGGCGAGCCGGCTCGGGGCTGGAACGATGCTCCGGGGGCTGGGACGGCAGTTCTGGTGGCGGTGGCCTGAGACCGGGGGTTCGGCCGCGGGCCAGCGGCTGCGTCAGCAGGTCTGGTGAGCGGCAGCTTCGACTACCCCGGGCCGCGGTGTTTGAGCCGCGAGGACAGGTTTTAACATCGCCCGGGGGGTATCGCCTCAGCGCAGAAGGAGAAGAGGAGGGAAGAGACTGCAGCCCTAAGACTTTTGCCTCCATCACAGTGAGGAGATGTTGGGTGGACTCACTGTGGTGGATGTTAATATGTGTTTATTGTTGTTTTTTATTGTATTGTATTATATTATATGTATGACTGCTTAAATTTCGTTCAGACTTCGGTCTGGATGACAATAAAAGGCTATTCTATTCTATTCTATTCCAAAATACACATTGTATGTCCATTTCCCTCCATCGATGCTGTCTGACCAATGAGTGTCTCCGTCTAGAAAGGAACTGCACGGCAATAAACTGCTGGTTTATACCGAATATGGACACAAATGCTGGAGGAACTCAGTGGGCCAAGAAACACCTCTGGGGGGAAAAGTATGGGTGACGTTTCTTCTGACTGCAAGTAGAGGGGATGGAACTGGGGGGTAAGAACAGGTCCAAACCAATGAGTTTCTCCAGCAGTTTGATTTTTGCTCTGGCTTGCAGCGTAAGCAGTCTCTTGCTTCTCTACAAGAACTGATGCTGGTTTCACAGAAAAGCTCTCCAAACCTTTGTAGAATCAGGCATATTACATGGAAACGGACAGAAATATACCAAGTTCAATCAGTGAATGTAGATATGATGGTGGAAATTCAACAGCGAATGTAGTTCAGATCAATGTACTAACATTTCTTTAAACATCAGATAGTTTTTAAAAGCAGAAAATTGACGGATGCAAAGTTGAATATAGCCAAACATACTGTTGAGGTGCTTAGATTTTGGAAAAGGCATTTTTCAACCTGATGCAATTGCGGTTTTGTTGGATCTCACCAGAGTATTATCGCCTTTGTGAATACCTTTTTGGAAGTAATTGTAAATTTTCATTTTGCGATGCCTCCTGACATATTAGTTATTTGTTTATACCTGAATTCCAGCCATCAATATATTAAACTCAACCCGTTTTACTGATGAAACATATTGTCTCGCAGTTTCTTGAGATCGAGCCTAAATTGCAAAATCTGTTGGTAACACTACTTTTCTAAGCCAGAGGAATCTGTGGAACTCATTAGCACAGACGAGGGTGGAAGCAAAGTCATTGGGTATTATTCAAGAAGAGATTAATATGTTCTTGATTATTAAGACTGCCAATGGTTAGGGGGAGGGTTAGGTTGAGGGACAAATAATATAACAGTCATGATCGAATGGTGGTGAAGACCCAATGGGTCGAATGTGCTAATTTTGCTCTTATATCTTCTTAATTTACGTCCCATTACCAGTAAAATACCAACATTTAGCGACATAAGGAACAGATGCGGGTAATTTGCGTCGAATACAAATAGATCTCTGGACGACATAGATGGGTGAAGATTTGGGTCAGGATTCTCATCCCAACCCGCACCCTGCCTAATCCATGGTTACCAGATATGCTGTCTGACCCGCTGTGTTACTCTAACACTATGCATTTATACAAATAATGTCCTTGTTAAAGAGCAGCATAATCATCGGCACATGCTTAGTCTGAAGTGAAATACGGGAATTTAGTTGTCATTGGCATTCATTATTTTCTCATGGAGATCCATCTAAATGGACCCTCAGCGATCGGCAACTGGTTCCGGGGACACAACGGCATTTATCATGAGCTCTCATCTGATTAATTTCAATTCTAGAAAAGAGTAATTGTGCATTTGAATGTTATTCCAATCAAATGTCAGCAATGCGATATTCCTGAATGTTTTCATTACTTTAATCACGTTTGAGTTATTTTTTAGTTTATCCCAGTCTAAGTATTCGAACAAATGTGCAATGCTCGCCATTCTACCTTCTTCTTGCACTAATCATGTAGTCGGGGAGGATTAAAAATTCTCTAAATATTTCAAATTCTATAAGAAATACTATAGCCAGTAGCTCAGTGGCCACCTCTCTTGCTAGATTAAGGCAACAAATGTACAGCTGATCAATTGGTTTGGCTCAGTTCTCCTCTCCACCAGTTCTCGTTAGACATAACTTCACTGATGGTTAAAACATTGAAAATCAAATCTCCTCGACATTCTGAACCAGAAAATCCCAGGGTTTCAATATCCACTGAGAAGAAGTTGCCAGATACCTTCTTTTCAATGAACCTCCTTAATCTGATAAATGTCTTCTCGTTCATACATCTCCCATTCGTCAAATTCTTGAAACCTATAGTCCCATCTTCCCCAAGGATGTTATGTTTCCAAAATCTCACTTCATTGATACAAACTCAAAAGAATATAGATTTAATGCTTACACTTCCCCTTTGCAAAACCCCACCTCACTTGAAATGGAGGACAATGTGCCATTAACCTTGTTGTGTCTGCCTGCTAAACGCTTGTGGTTCCTGCACATGAACACATATATCCATCTGCGCTTTGTTCTTCTCCACTCTTTCTGTGATAATCTTCTGACTTTATATTCCGTTTACATTGTGCACAATCTTTCACTTTCCAAATTAAACTTCTTTTGTTGATTTTGCCCGCCGTTTATATCGTTTGCAGAGTTTCAATATGATCATGACAACATGATCCTGGCCTCCACCTATTTTTGTACCTTTGCGAAAGTTAGATGCTTTACACTCTGCCTCACCCTCCACTTCATTACTGTGAGTCATGAATAACTGAGGGCAAATAAATGTTCCTTTGGGCACTCAAGTAGCTGCATGCTTCCAAACTGATCAAGGAAACGTTTTTTTTTAACTCAATAACCAATAATCCATGCTCACACTTCCATTTTGGACGACATCTTGCGAAATGTCATTTTAAACTTAAAATGCTGCATAAATGCGTTATCCTCTCCCATTTTGCTTGCATCCTCAATGGACATCGGCAAATCTGTCAGACTGAGTTTACGGTGCAAAAGTGGCTTGCAATGTTTCAATGCCATGATCGGTTTGACAACATACATCTACGGTTTAGTTTAGTGAAGATGAAACCCATCTCATAGCACTACAACTAATTCTCCAAGTTTTTCTGTCGATTACCAAACCTTTGCAAAAAAACACAATCACGAAAGCAGAAGGATGACGTACAAAGAAACTGGCCGGCAGGGTAAAAAATAAACCCTAAGCAATTCTACAGGTGTATTAACAGTAAAAGTGTGGCGAGGGAAGGAATTAGTCCCCTTAAGGATCAGCACGGCCGCTTTTGCGGAGAGCTGGTATAGTTTGTTTAGAGACTGCTCATAATTCCTGTCTCCAAGGCTTTCAATTATGCTTTATATAGAGGGTTCCCTACAATGTACTATCCGCATTGTGCCTGCGAGAGCATCAACTCCGACGCAATCTGTGATCAACACGTCTTCATAAAGAGAATTAACACATATGTTCATAGAAGAACTGTGTTTTATTTTGCAATGGAACGAAGTCATTCACTACCAGTCGAGATTCGGATATTATTAGCTCTTTGGGATATACAGATGTTTTACTATCCTCTTCTTGCTGTCATTGGTGTCCCCAGTAAGTATTTGTTTAATCAAGTTGGTGGTTTTATAAATCCATTCTTAGAATTTACTAAGCCACAACTGCTTATCTCGCAACATCACCCTGCTGCTTCCCCCCTTGTCTGATTCCTGATAGCCATGTCCTCTCTTTCTTACAGTTAACCTGCTGACGATTGCCATCTTGTCTCGAAGAAAATGTGGTCTCTCCAAATGTGTCACCTGCTACCTGGTGGCCATGGCATCCGCAGATCTACTGGTCATTATCATCGATCTGATATTAAGGCATATTCCAATCGTTTTTCAGCTTGCATTTGTATGGTACATCCCGCTGTGTAATATCCACGCTGCCCTGCTTTACGCAGCCACGGATTGCTCTGTCTGGTTCACTATAGTGTTCACCATTGATCGATTTGTGGCTATCTGTTGTCAGAAATTGAAATCTAAATATTGCACCGAAAAAGCATCAAAGGCGATTTTAGCAACAGTGACTGTCCTTTCCCTTCTAAAAAACATCAGCTGGTATTTTGTGTACACAGGACAATATTGGCTTCTGAATGACCCTTGGTTTTGTATACAAAGAAACAATGTTCAGAATTCACGTGCTTGGGCAGCGATTGAATTCCTTCATTTTATACTGACACCGGGATTTCCATTTATACTGATTTTGCTGCTAAACGCATTGACGGTCAGACACATTTTAGTGGCCAACAGAGCGCGCAGAAGATTGCGGAACCAAAACACCGCGGAGCGCCCAAAAGACACGGAGATGGAGAACCGAAGGAAGTCCATTGTTCTACTCTTTGTTATTTCTGGAAATTTTATAATATTATGGGTGATATTTATGGTGTATTGTATATGGCGACGAATGCGTTTTTTGGGCTATATGTCTATATCCCTACCTTTCTTTGTGCGAGAAATGGGCTTCATGCTGCAACTCCTGAGTTGCTGCACAAACACTTGTATTTATGCCGTGACCCAAACTAAATTCAGGATACAGTTTGCTCAGATTGTCAAGTACCCATTTATAGTCATTCTTAAATTTGTAAAATGATGAACTGAATTGAAATAACACCGTCGGGCGAAAGGCACCTTTTTGCCCAATCATTAGGAGTTAGCATGTAGGAAGGAACTGCAGATGCTGGTTTACACTGAAGATAGGCACAAACATTTGAACTAAATCAGCTGGACAGGCAGCATCTCTGAAGAGAAGGAATGGATGAAGTTTCGGTTCGAGAACCTTCTTCACACATCAAAGGCGTCGTAGATCAAGGAAAATGTAGAATAGATAATTGTTAGCTCGGGGAAGTAGACAACGAAGTATAAAAAGATAGCATTTAACCAGGAAGACAGTCAGAATGGTCGGAGAACTTGGATGCAGGAGGGATGTTGAGGGAAGGAAAGCAATGGAAGTTAGAGAAGTCGTTATTCATGCCGCTGGGTTGTAAAGGCAGCCAACGTCATCAAAGACCCACACCATCCTGGCCGCCACTCATCTCTCCGATGCCATCAGGTAGAAGGTGCAGGTGCCTGATCATCCAGGTTCAGGAACAGCACCTTCCCCACAGCCATCAGGCTATTAGACACAACATCAAACACACTCTGAACTATAACAGCCTATTGCATTTTATCTGTTTATTTATATGTATATATATGGTCTATGGTATATATACACACTGATCTGCTCTGTATTTATGCCTACAATATTCTGTTGTGCTGCAGCAAGCAATAATTTAATTGTCCTATCTGGGACACATGACAATAAACTCTCTAGACTTGACTTGACCTGACTTGACAGTTGAGGAATCTCGGGATAGAAAGGTCTGGAGACGAGCGGTGGTTCGCAAGTTCAGACCGTCCCCTCCTGTGCCCACATGCCAATGACCTAACGATCGGAAAATATGTTACAACTGTAAATTGTAGTTCGTGTGTAGGTGAGTGGTAGAATCTAGGGGGATGAATGAGAGTGTTGGGTGAATAACGATGTCTACATGAATGTTCGGTGGTCGGCGCAGTCAATGAGCGGAGGGGCGTGTTTCTCGCTGTACAATTCGTTGACTCGGGGGCAATTAATGAATATTGAATGAACCCGGAAGGCCACAACTGTTAAAAATGTCTATGTAATATTATGAAAGAGAGTTGGCAATTATGAAAACAATCATAAAAGCATATTATTCAGAAAATAATCAAACTGCTGAGCAGGTCGTGAAGCAACGGATGGGTGGAGAGACAGCAGTCTTCTCTCCTCCACTCCATCAATCTGAAGGAATGTCCCAAAATACACATTGTATGTCCATTTCCCTCCATCGATGCTGTCTGACCAATGAGTTTCTCCGTCTAGAAAGGAACTACACGGCAATAAACTGCTGGTTTATACCGAATATGGACACAAAGTGCTGGAGGAACTCAGTGGGCCAAGCAACACCTCTGGGGGGAAAGTATGGGTGACGTTTCTTCTGACTGCAAGTAGGGGGGATGGAACTGGGGGGTAAGAACAGGTCCAAACCAATGAGTTTCTCCAGCAGTTTGATTTTTGTTCTGGCTTGCAGCGTAAGCAGTCTCTTGCTTCTCTACAAGAACTGATGCTGGTTTCACAGAAAAGCTCTCCAAACCTTTGTAGAATCAGGCATATTACATGGAAACGGACAGAAATATACCAAGTTCAATCAGTGAATGTAGATATGATGGTGGAAATTCAACAGCGAATGTAGTTCAGATCAATGTACTAACATGTCTTTAAAGATCAGATAGTTTTTAAAAGCAGAAAATTGACGGGTGCAAAGTTGAATATAGCCAAACATACTGTTGAGGTGCTTAGATTTCGGAAAAGGCATTTTTCAACCTGATGCAATTGCCGCTTTGTTGGATCTCACCGGAGTATTATCGCCTTTGTGAATACCTTTTTGGAAGTAATTGTAAATTTTCATTTTGCGATGCCCCCGACATATTAGTTATTTGTATTTATCTGAATTCCAGCCATCAATATATTAAACTCGACCCGTTTTACTGATGAAACATATTGTCTCGCAGTTTCTTGAGATCGAGCCTAAATTGCAAAATCTGTTGGTAACACTACTTTTCTAAGCCAGAGGAATCTGTGGAACTCATTAGCACAGACGAGGGTGGAAGCAAAGTCATTGGGTATTATTCAAGAATAGATTAATATGTTCTTGATTATTAAGACTGCCAATGGTTAGGGGGAGGGTTAGGTTGAGGGACAAATAATATAACAGTCATGATCGAATGGTGGTGAAGACCCAATGGGTCGAATGTGCTAATTTTGCTCTTATGTCTTCTTAATTTATGTCCCATTACCAGTAAAATACCAACATTTAGCGACATAAGGAACAGATGCGGGTAATTTGCGTCGAATACAAATAGATCTCTGGACGGCATCGATGTGTGAAGATTTGGGTCAGGATTCTCATCCCAACCCGCACCCTGTCTAATCCATGGTTACCAGATATGCTGTCTGAACCGCTGTGTTACTCTAACACTATGCATTTATACAAATAATGTCCTTGTTAAAGAGCAGCATAATCATCGGCACATGCTTAGTCTGAAGTGAAATTCGGGAATTTAGTTTTCATTGTCATTCATTATTTTCTCATGGAGATCCATCTAAACCCTCATGGACCCTCAGCGATCGGCAACTGGTTCCGGGGACACAACGGCATTTATCATGAGCTCTCATCTGATTAATTTCAATTCTAGAAAAGGGTAATTGTGCATTTGAATGTTATTCCAATCTAATGTCAGCAATGCGATATTCCTGAATATTTTCATTACTTTAATCACGTTTGAGTTATTTTTTAGTTTATCCCAGTCTAAGCATTTGAACAAATGTGCAATGCTCGCCATTCTACCTTCTTCTGGCACTAATCCTGTAGTCGGGGAGGATTAAAAATTCTCTAAATATTTCAAATTCTATAAGAAATACTATAGCCAGTAGCTCAGTGGTCACCTCTCCTGCTAGATTAAGGCAACACATGTACAGCTGATAAATTGGTTTGGCCCAGTTCTCCTCTCCTCTCCAGCTCTCGTTAGACATAACTTCACTGATGGTTAAAACATTAAAAATCAAATCTCCTCGACATTCTGAACCAGAAAATCCCAGGGTTTCAATATCCATTGAGAAGACGTTGCCAGGTACCTTCTTTTCAATGAACCTCCTTAATCTGATAAATGTCTTCTCGTTCATACATCTCCCATTCGTCAAATTCTTGAAACCTATTGTCTCATCTTCGCCAAGGATGTTATGTTTCCAAAATCTCACTTCATTGATACAAACTCTAAAATATATAGATTTAATGCTTATACTTCCCCTTTGCAAAACCCCACCTCACTTGCAATGGAGGACAATGTGTCATTAACCTTGTTGTGTCTGCCTGCTAAACGCTTGTAGTTCCTGCACATGAACATTTATATCCATCTGCGCTTTGTTCTTCTCCACTCTTTCTGTGATAATCTTCTTACTTTATATTCCGTTTACATTGTGCACAATCTTTCACTTTCCAAATTAAACTTCTTTTGTTGATTTTGCCCGCCGTTTATATCGTTTGCAGAGTTTCAATATGATCATGACAACATGATCCTGGCCTCCACCTATTTTTGTACCTTTGCGAAAGTTAGATGCTTTACACTCTGCCGCACCCTCCACTTCATTACTGTGAGTCATGAATAACTGAGGGCAAATAAATGTTCCTTTGGGCACTCAAGTAGCTGCATCCTTCCAAACTGATCAAGGAAACGTTTTTTTTTACTCAATAACCAATCTTCACCCATGCTCACACTTCCATTTTTGACGACATCTTGCGAAATGTCATCTTAAACTTAAAATACTGCATATATGCGTTATCCTCTTCCATTTTGTTTGCATCCTCAATGGACATCGGCAAATCTGTCAGACTGAGTTTACGGTGCAAAAGTGGCTTGCAATGTCTCAATGCCATGATTGGTTTGTACAACATATATCTACGGTTTAGTTTAGTGAAGATGAAACCTATCTCATAGCACTACAACTAATTCTCCAAGTTTTTCTGTTGATTACCAAATCTTTGCAAAAAAACACAATCACAAAAGCAGAAGGATGACGTACAAAGAAACTGGCCGTCAGGGAAACAATAAACCCTAAGCAATTCTACAGGTGTATTAACAGTAAAAGTGTGGCGAGGGAAGGAATTGGTCCCCTTAAGGATCAGCACGGCCGCTTTTGCGGAGAGCTGGTATAGTTTGTTTAGAGACTGTTCATAATACCTGTCTCCAAGACTTTCAATTATGCTTTATAGAGAGGGTTCCCTACAATGTACTATCGCCATTGTGCCTGCGAGAGCATCAACTCCGAGGCAATCTGTGATCAACACGTCTTCATAAAGAGAATTAACACATATGTTCATAGAAGAACTGTGTTTTATTTTGCAATGGAACGAAGTCATCCATTGCCAGTCGAGATTCGGATATTATTAGCTCTTTGGGATATACAGAAGTTTTACTATCCTCTTCTTGCTGTCATTGGTGTCACCAGTAAGTTTTTTTAAAAAATCAAGTTGGTGGTTTTATAAATCCATTCTTAGAATTTACTAAGCCACAACTGCTTATCTCGCAACATCACCCTGCTGCTTCCCCTTGTCTGATTCCTGATAGCCATGGTCTCTCTTTCTTACAGTTAACCTGCTGACGATTGCCATCTTGTCTCGAAGAAAATGTGGTCTCTCCAAATGTGTCACCTGCTACCTGGTGGCCATGGCATCCGCAGATCTACTGGTCATTATCATCGATCTGATATTAAGGCATATTCCAATCATTTTTCAGCTTGCATTTGTATGGTACATCCCGCTGTGTAATATCCACGCTGCCCTGCTTTACGCAGCCACGGATTGCTCTGTCTGGTTCACTATAGTGTTCACCATTGATCGATTTATGGCTATCTGTTGTCAGAAATTGAAATCTAAATATTGCACCGAAAAAGCATCAACGGCGATTTTAGCCACAGTGACTGTCCTTTCCCTTCTAAAAAACGTCAGGTGGTATTTTGTGTACACAGGAGAGTATTGGCTTCCAAATGACCCTTGGTTTTGTATACAAAGAAACAATGTTCAGAATTCACGTGCTTGGGCAGCGATTGAATTCCTTCATTTTATACTGACACCGGGATTTCCATTTATACTGATTTTGCTGCTAAACGCATTGACGGTCAGACACATTTTAGTGGCCAACAGGAGCGCGCAGAAGCTTGCGGAACCAAAACACCGCGGAGCGCCCAAAAGACACGGAGATGGAGAACCGAAGGAAGTCCATTGTTCTACTCTTTGTTATTTCTGGAAATTTTATAATATTATGGGTGATATTTATGGTATATTGTATATGGCGACGAAGGCGTTATTTGGGCTATATGTCTATATTCATACCTGACTTTGTGCGAGAAATGGGCTTCATGCTGCAACTCCTGAGTTGCTGCACAAACACTTGTATTTATTCCGTGACCCAAACTAAATTCAGGATACAGTTTGCTCAGATTGTCAAGTACCCAATTATAGTAATTCTTAAATTTGTTAAATGTTGAACTGAATTGAAATTGCACCGTCTGGCGAAAGGCACCTTTTTGCCCAAGCACTAGGAGTTAGCATGTAGGAAGGAACTGCAGATGCTGGTTTACACTGAAGATAGACACAAACATTTGTACTAAATCAGCTGGACAGGCAGCATCTCTGAAGAGAAGGAATGGATGAAGTTTCGGGTCGAGAACCGTCTTCAGACATCAAAGGCGTCGTAGATCAAGGAAAATGTAGAATAGATCATTGTTAGCTCGGGGAAGGTGACAACGAAGTATAAAAAGATAACATTTAACCAGGAAGACAGTCAGAATGGTCGGAGAACTTGGATGCAGGAGGGATGTTGAGGCAAGGAAAGCAATGGAAGTTAGAGAAGTCGTTATTCATGCCGCTGGTTTGTAAGCTGCCCGAGCAGAATATGACGTGCTGTTCCTCCAATTTGCGTTGGGCTGCACTCATCATCGGCTCTGACCTCCCTACCATCGAAGGGATCTGTCGCAGTCGCTGCCTCAAAAATGCTGCCAACGTCATCAAGGACCCACACCACCTGGCCGCACACTCATCTCTCCGATGCCATCAGGTGGAAGGTGAAATCTGCTACATCCAGGTTGAGGAACAGCATCTTCCGCACAGCCATCAGGCTATTAGACACAACATCAAGCACACTCTGAACTATAACAGCCTATTGCATTTTATCTGTTTATTTATATGTATATATATGGTCTATGGTATATAGACACACTGATCTGCTCTGTATTTATGCCTACAATATTCAGTTGTGCTGCAGCAAGCAATAATTTCATTGTCCTATCTGGGCACATCACAATAAGCTCTCTTGACTTGACTTGACTTGACCTGACTTGACAGTTGATGAATCTCGGGATAGAAAGGTCTGGAGACGAGCGGTGGTTCGCAAGTTCAGACCGTCTCCTCCTGTCCCCACATGCCAATGACCTAACGATCATAAAATCTGTTACAACTCTAAATTGTAGTTCGTGTGTAGGTGAGTGGTATAACCTAGGGGGATGAATGGGAGTGTTGGGAGAATAACGATGTCTATATGAATGTTCGGTGGTCGGCGCAATCAATGAGCAGACGGGCGTGTTTCTCGCTCTACAATTCGTTGACTCGGGGAGAATGAATGGATATTGAATGAACCCGGAAGGCCACAAATGTTAAAAATTTCTATGTAATATTATGAAAGAGAATTGGCAATTATGAAAATAATCATAAAAGCATATTATTGAGAAAATGATCAAACTGCTGAACGGATCGAGAAGCAGCGCTTCAGTCGAGAGATAGCAGTCTTCTCTCCTCCACTCCATCAATCTGAAGAAGCGTCCCAAAAATACACGTTGTATGTCCATTTCCCTCCATCGATGCTGTCTGACCAATGAATTTCTCCGTGAAGAAAGGAACTACACGGCAATAAACTGCTGGTTTATACCGAATATGGACACAAAGTGCTGGAGGAACTCAGCGGGCCAAGCAACACATCTGGGGGAAAAAGGATGGGTGACGTTTCTTCTGACTGCAAGTAGAGGGGATGGAGCTGGAGGTAAGAACAGGTCCAAACCAATTAGTTTCTCCAGCAGTTTGTTTTTTGCTCTGGCTTGCAGCGTATGCAGTCTCTTTCTTCTCTACAAGAACTGATGCTGGTTTCACAGAAAAGCTCTCCAAACCTTTGTAGAATCAGGCATATTACATGGAAACGGACAGAAATATACCAAGTTCAATCAGTGAATGTAGATATGATGGTGGAAATTCAACAGCGAATGCAGTTCAGATCAATGTATTAACATTTCTTTAAACATCAGATAGTTTTTAAAAGCAGAAAATTGCGACTTCCGGTGGCTGCTATGAAGCAGTGAAGGCAGCTGCACTGAGCTCTCCTCCAGACAAATCGTGTTTAAAGTCAACTCCCATGCCAGGATCGAGTTAAAAAATCTTATCAGGTTTGCTGAACGTCGAGGGTACTGACTCCATCAAACGGTACCGGTGGATTTGGGATTTTAAACGATCTTATCGTAAAAGCTGGATGAGAAAGAGAAGAGGTCAGAGAGGACCCAAGAAGACTACAATCAGTTTCCAGCTCCAAAAAGCTCTGGATGAGCTTGAAACCACCCCGGAACTCACTTTTGAAAGTCTGGAAGAGGCTGGAACCTCAACAACCTACAAGCGATATGGTGATACAAAGGAGAAAGAAATGAAAAGCTGGGAAGAAACGGTAAGAGCTAATATTCTTAAAGACATTACTAAAGATCTTCAGAAGCAATTTGCCAAAATGAATTCTACAATTCAGAACAACTTCTCCACTATGGAGGGCAATCTTTCTAAGAAAATTGATAATAGCTGCGGCGAAGTAAAAGAGCTTTATGTAGCCCTGAACCAGCAGTTTAAAGATTTGGAGTCCAGGACTGCGAAGGAATTGGAAAGTATGCAGAAAGATTATAACAATAAACACGACACCCTGCTGAAGCAATTAACAGACTCGGAAACATTGATGGAAGAGATGGATGGTGAAATTGAACAGATGAGCCAAGAAATACAAGGGCTGAAAAAACAACATGATACGAATTGGGAGCTAACGAATAAACTGAATGAGAAATGTCAAGATTTAGAGGCCAGGTCAAGGAGGCAAAATTTGAGAATAGTAGGAGTTAAAGAGGGTGCTGAACACGGCCTTCAAATGCGAGATTTTATTACTAATCTACTTAAAGATGTTTTCAAACTTCCAGAAAAACCAAAGATAGACCTGGCTCATCGAGTGGGTCGCTTCCAAAAACATGATAATGCTAAACCAAGGCAAATTATTGTAAAGTTCCTGGATATTTCAACTTTGGAAACTCTATTAAAGAAGATAACCTATGGAGAAAATCTTACATTTGCTGATAATATCGTAAGATTCTACAGGGATTATCCTCGGGAAATGTTGGCAAAAATACGCGAGTTTAAAAGGGCAAGCAGTATTTTATATGGACATTCTGAAGTTCGTTATGGCGTGATCTATCCAGCGAAAATGCTAATTACGTTTAATGCCAAGCAACGCTCATTCATGGACCAGGACGCCCAGGAGATTTTAAAGACAATTCAAGGAGGAACATAGACATTTTATCTGTGGAACTTTGTTTTTTCTGTTTCAATTAAGACACTAGAACGCTTCAGACGGTTACCAGGCAGGCTTATCTGGGAAGAATGTGTTGGTCAATAACAGAGACCGAATTAAACTTCTGAACTGAAAGCACAGATGGAAGCTCAAGGTCGCAAGCTCGTCACCAAACCCCTCAGCACGGAGAACTATGAGACCGTCTCCTTTTGAAATGGCCATGATATGAGGCATCGGGTCCACACTATATGACCTATTATTTATATATATAACTAACTAACTAATTAACCACTTACGCGCAATAAACTCAACTAACGTTAAAGGCGTAATGTACTATACTAACACGACTAACTATATAGCAGGAAGGATGGGGGAGGTTAGACATATATTTTAAATACTAAATACTAATTATGAATTAATTAACATACAGGTAAATGAAAAGTGTAATTATTGACGAGGTACTTTAACCCATAATTTATTTTATTTTAATCCAAATCTTCTACCTTCCCTTTTATTTTATTTTATTTTATTTTAAACTGTTCAGCGATTAACTGACCTGATGTGATAATTTTGGTAACAATTAGAGGGAACCGACTAACGTTGAGTCAAATTCTAATAGGGGGATAAGGCCCAGTGCATAATCTCATCGACGGAGGTCAATTTAAAAACAAACCTAGCTACCTTAGGTGGCTTTTTTGTAATTTATCGCTTTTTTGATGAATTACATTCACTTTTTTTGTTTATTCACAATTATGTGTTGTATGACTTAATAATTTTTATGTACACTATATTTTATGTTTTTCTCTTTCCCTTAATTATGTTTAATAGTGTCAGGAGATGTAAAACTACTGTAGAAATTATGAAGGACAACTCTGGCTTCGGGATTCCGAGGTACTTGGCTGCATCACATGAATCATATAGTCTGGTAATAATAGCCAATGCAAGATAATAGTCGAATAAATATCGGAGGTCTCACCTTCTGTAGTTGGAACATCAGAGGTGCGAATGAGCCAATTAAGAGGGGTAAAATTCTGGCACAATTAAAATCATTAAATATGGATATTGCTTTCCTACAAGAGACACATCTGAAACAACAAACTCAGATCAGATTAAGGGCAAATTGGATAGGTCAAACCTATTACTTCTCATTCAACCTCTAAAGCAAGAGGCACGGCTATTATAATTCGGAAGGGTATACCTTTGAAATTAAAGAAATCTATATCTGATAAAGAGGGAAGATATGTTATAGTCACGGGAGAAATTTACAATACACCATTAACTATGATAATTATTTACGCGCCTAATTTTGATAACCCACAATTTTTTAGGAAAATAATAGATTTAATCGCAGAGCATAATTATCAAAATTAAATAATGGGGGGAGATTTTAACTGTGTTATAGATCCATACTTAGATAAATCAATAAAGCTAGGGAAGCGTCTTGTTAAAACTAAGACCTGTGAATTTTTAAATACTTATATAAAAAATAATAACATAGCTGATATTTGGAGAATAGCAAATCCAAGTGCTAGGGAATACTCATTTTATTCATCAGTTCACAAAACTTATTCGCGAATTGACTATTTTTTATTGGACACAAAATTAATCCCGTATACGAATAAACCATCATATCATAATAGTATTATTTCTGATCATTCACCATTGACTTTTATACTTAAAATTGGGGGAATGCCGAGTATAAAACCTTTTTGGAGATTCAATGTACGTATATTAAATAACCCGCAGGGTTATGAGTATATAAAAGAACAAATAAAACTTTTTTTCGAAATAAATGACACGCCAGGTATTTCTGCACCGCTATTATGGGAAACCTTCAAGGCATATATTCGCGGTGTCATAATTTCTTACCAAAGTTTTCAAAATAAGGAAAATAAAAGAGAACTTCAGCGGCTAGAACAGAAAATAAAACTACTAGAACTGGACAATGCAACTGACCCAACCATAAATAAACATAATAAGATAACTTTATTGAAATATAAAGTCAATAGAATACTATCGGCTAGAGTAATAAGATTATTCCAAATTACAAAACAAGCACACTTCGAATTTGGGGATAAGCCACATAAACTACTTGCGAGGCAACTGAAGCAACGAGAAAAGGAAAAAACTATTACTAAAATTAAATCGGATAAGGGTGAGTTTTTAACACTGCCTAAGGATATTAATAAGAGGTTTGCCCAATGTTATCACAATTTATATACATCTAAAATAAATACAGATGTAAGTAAAATCACAAATTTTTTAGATAATTGCAAGCTCCGAAAATTGGATAGTTTAGAACAAGAGCAATTGGGAGCACGGATTACTAATGAAGAAATAAAACAAATAATAAACTCACTGAAAAATGGGAAGACCCCAGGACCAGACGGTTTTAGTAATGAATTTTATAAAAGATTTCAGGAGTCAATTGTACCAAGATTATTCAATTTATACACGCAGGCTTATACTGAAAATAAACTACCAGAAACCCTAGCAGAAGCAACAATAACACTTATACCAAAAAAAGATAAAGATTTAGATGAACCGGGTTCTTATAGAGCTATTTCACTACTAAATACGGATCAGAAAATTTTAGCAAAGATTCTAGCTAGAAGGCTAAATAATTATATTAACAATTTAATAAATACGGATCAAACGGGATTTATACCCAAAAGACAATCATTTAATAATTTGAGAAGGCTTTTCAATATAATGTACTCTCATAATGAGGATAATGAAGATATTTCAGTTATCACGCTGGATGCAGAGAAGGCATTTGATCAAGTAGAATGGCAGTATTTATACAAGGTACTCCAAAAATTCAATATGGGAGAGAATTTTATTAGATGGGTTAAACTACTTTACGACAGACCTACGGCAAGAATACTAACTAACAATACGCTATCTCCAAAATTTTACTTATCAAGGGGTAATAGGCAAGGGTGTGCCTTATCACCATTGCTATTTGCCCTTATGATAGAACCGTTGGCCGAAAAGATTAGAAATCACCCGAATATTCACGGATATAACACTAAGGACTCAAAGAATAAAATTTCACTATATGCTGATTATATCCTTTTATATATTACTAATACACAAACGAGTATACCCACCTTATTAACACTAATTGAGTAATTCGGCTCTTTTTCAGGATATAGAATAAATTGGAATAAAAGCGAAATTATGTCTTTAAAACCACAGGATTCGAGACACTTACTAAAATTCCCCTTCAAAATTGCAACAGAAAAATTCAAGTATCTGGGTATTCAAATTACGAGAAGACACAAATCATTATTTAGTGCCAATTTTATACCACTATTAAATAAACTGAATTATATGATTACATTTTGGAAATCGCTTCCGCTCTCATTGATAGGTAGAATTAACGCTATAAAAATGACTTTCTTACCACAATTAATATATTTGTTTCAAGCGATCCCAATATATATTCCAAAATATTTTTTCAAAAAACTAGATTCCACTATCACTAATTTTATATGGGATTACAGAACACATAGAATTCAACGAAAGCATTTGTGCAAATCTAAAGAAGTTGGGGGTTTATCATTACCTAACTTTATGTATTACTACTGGGCAGTGCATATTAAGAACATAATGTACTGGCTGGATAGTTCCACTCAGCAGTTGGAGTGGATAAGCATGGAGAAAGAGGAGTGCTATCCGCACGATATAGGAACGATCCTGCTCTCACCGATAAAATTGAATAGTATAATATATAAGAAGAACCCAATTATTCACAATATAATAAGAATTTGGAAACAAATAAAAGTATCCTTGAAATTAAATAATTTATCAGTACTAACCCCACTATTGAACAACCCCGCATTCAAACCTTCTCTCATCGACAACACATATCAACAATGGGATAGACTGGGGATTAGGAAAGTATGGGATATGTATGAATTGGGCAAACCGTTATCATTTCAACAATTCAAATTTAAATTTAAATTGAAGAATAATCAATATTTTAAATATATACAGGTATGTGACTTTATGAAGAAATATACACATAGATTTCAAACTATATTTTTAGACCCTTTAGAAGAAGCAATGAATATTAAGGCTGATTCACAAAAATTAATATCATACTTTTATAATAATATATTATATAGAGAATCACCCTCAACAGAAGCACTAAGGGAAGATTGGGAACATGAGCTAATGATAAAGATCTCGAAGGATAAATGGGAAAAGTATTTGATGAATACACATAACTGTTCTATTAATGCAAGACATAATTTAATTCAATTCAAATTATTACATAGACTATATTATTCAAAAACGAGGTTGAATAAATTTTATCCAAACGTCTCTCCCAGATGCGATAAATGTTTGTTTCAAAACGCTAATATAACACATTCATTTGTAGGATGTACAAAGTTGAATAAATTTTGGAGTGATTTATTTGATATATTTACAAAAGCTCTTCAAGTCAAGAATTGAACCCAAAATGGAATGGATTATATTTGGAATAATAGGAGAAGATACCAATTTAAATAAAGACCAAAATGTTTTTTTAAATTATGGGTTAATAACTGGAAAGAAATTGATACTTAAATTTTGGAAAAATACAACCATACCAACTGTTAAAATGTGGATTAGGAATATGATGGGCATAGCACGCCTTGAAGAAATGAGACTCCGGCTAATAGATTAATATGACCAATTCTTAAGGAGTGTGTCTCCTTTCATCGACTTTTTGGAATCATGTGATGCAGCGGTACCATAAGGATTGCTGATTTCATGACGTGGATAGATTTACATCTCCGAATATAGATTTGAAAAATTCTCTTTTAAGGGGCCTTCTCTTCTATTTCTACTTTCCACTTTTTCTTTTTTCTTTTCTTTTTTTCTTTTTTTATATACACACTTCACGTTTTTCTACTCTCTACCATCTATTTTTCCACTTTTTCCCCTTTCTATTGTTTTCTTTTTCTTGTCTTGCTTACTTCCTTCTCATAAAATAAAACTAGAGGTTGTACATAGAATGGATTACGGTATGACATAGTTGATAGGCGATAATACTCTGGTGAGATCCAACAAAGCGGCAATTGCAACAGGTTGAAAAATTCCTTTTCCAAAATCTAAGCACCTCAACAGTATGTTTGGCTATATTCAACTTTGCACCCGTCAATTTTCTGCTTTTTTAATTAAATTTTTTTAATTTAATTTTATTTTTTATTTTATTAGAAGTTAATACAGTACAAAACAATACAGTGGCACCTAAAATTAGGTGCCACTGTATTGTTTTGTACTGTATTAACAAAATAAAATTTAAAAAAATTAATTAAAAAAGCAGAAAATTGACGGGTGCAAAGTTGAATATAGCCAAACATACTGTTGAGGTGCTTAGATTTTGGGAAAGGAATTTTTCAACCTGTTGCAATTGCCGCTTTGTTGGATCTCACCAGAGTATTATCGCCTTTCTGTGTACCTTTTTGGAAGTAATTGTAAATTTTCATTTTGCGATGCCCCCCGACATATTAGTGTTTTGTTTATATCTGAATTCCAGCCATCAATATATTAAACTTAACCAGTTTTACTGATATATTGTCTCGCAGTTTCTTGAGATCGAGCCTAAATTGCAATATCTGTTGTTAACACTACTTTTCTAAACCAGAGGGTGGCGAACCTGTGGAACTCATTGGCACAGACGAGGGTGGAAGCAAAGTCATTGGGTATTATTCAAGTAGAGATGGATAGGTTCTTGATTATTAAGAGTGTCAATGGTTAGGGGGAGGGTGCGGTTGAGGCACAAATAATAGAACAGTCATGATCGAATGGTGGAGAAGACCCATTGGGTCGAATATGCTAATTTTGCTCTTATGTCTTATTAATTTATGTCCCATTACCAGTACAATGTCAACATTTAGCGACATAAGGAACAGATGCGGGTATTTTGCGTCGAATACAAATAATTCTCTGGACGACATCGATGGGTGAAGATTTGGGTCAGGATTCTCATCCCAACCCGAATCCTATCTTATCCATGTCTTCCAGATATGCTGTCAGATCCGCTGTGTTACTCTAGCACTTTGCATTTATACAAATAATGTCCTTGTTAAAGAGCAGCATAATCGTCGGCACATGCTTAGTCTGAAGTGAAATCCCGCAATTTAGTTGTCATTGGCATTCATTATTTTCTCATGGAGATCCATCTAAACCCTCATGGACCCTCAGCGATCGGAAACTGGTTCCGGGGACACAACGGCATTTATCATGAGTCCTCATCTGATTAATTTCAATTCTAGAAAAGGGTAATTGTGCATTTGAATGTTATTCCAATCAAATGTCAGCAATGCGATATCCCTGAATGTTTTCATTACTTTAATCACGTTTGAGTTATTTTTAGTTTATCCCAGGCTAAGTATTTGAACAAATGTGCAATGCTCGCCATTCTACCTTCCTCTGGCACTAATCCTGTAGTCGGGGAGGATTAAAAATTCTCTAAATATTTCAAATTCTATAAGAAATACTATAGCCAGTAGCTCAGTGGTCACCTCTCCTGCTAGATTAAGGCAACACATGTACAGCTGATAAATTGGTTTGGCCCGGTTCTCCTCTCCTCTCCAGCTCTCGTTAGACATAACTTCACTGATGGTTAAAACATTTAAAATCAAATCTCCTCGACATTCTGAACCAGAAAATCCCAGGGTTTCAATATCCATTGAGAAGACGTTGCCAGGTACCTTCTTTTCAATGAAACTCCTTAATCTGATAAATGTCTTCTCGTTCATACATCTCCCATTCGTCAAATTCTTGAAACCTATAGTCTCATCTTCCCCAAGGACGTTGTGTTGTGTTTCCAAAATCTCACTTCATTGATACAAACTCAAAAGAATATAGATTTAATGCTTACTCCCCCTTTGCAAAACCCCACCTCACTTGCAATGGAGGACAATGTGCCGTTAACCTTGTTGTGTCTGCCTGCTAAACGCTTGTGGTTCCTGCACATGAACACTTATATCCATCTGCGCTTTGTTCTTCTCCACTCTTTCTGTGATAATCTTCTTACTTTATATACCGTTTACATTGTGCACAATCTTACACTTTCCAACATTAAACTTATTTTGTTGATTTTGCCCACCGTTTGTATCGTTTGCAGAGTTTGAATATGATCATGACAACATGATCATGGCCTCCCCTATTTTTGTACCATTGCGAAAGTTAGAAGCTTTACACTCTGCCCCACCCTCCACTTCATCACTGTGAGTCATGAATAGCTGCGGGCAAATAAATGTTCCTTTGGGCACTCAAGTAGCTGCATCCTTCCAAACTGATCAAGGAAAAGTTTTATTTTTTAACTCAATAACCAATCTTCATCCATGCTCACACTTCCATTTTTGACATAGAAACATAGATAATAGATGCAGGAGTAGGCCATTCGACCCTTCGAGCCTTCACCGCCATTCAATATGATCATGATTGACGATCCAACTCAGTATCCCATACCTGCCTTCTCTCCATACGCCCTGATCCCTTTAGCCACAAGGGCCACATCTAACTCCCTCTTAAATATAGCCAATGAAATGGCCGCAACAACCTCCTGTGGCAGATAATTCCACAGATTCACCACTCTCTGTGTAAAAAATGATTTTCTCATCTCGGTCCTAAAAGACTTCCCGCTTATCCTTAAACTGTGACCCCCTTGTTCTGGGCTTCCCCAACATCGGGAATAATCTTCCTGCATCTAGCCTGTCCAACCCCTTAAGAATTGTGTAAGTTTCTATAAAATCCCCCCTCAATCTTCTAAATTCTAGCGTGTACAAGCCGAGTCTATCCAGTCTTTCTTCATATGAAAGTCCTGCCATCCCAGGAAGCAGTCTGGTGAACGTTCTCTGTACTCACTCTATGGCAAGAATGTCTTTCCTCAGATTAGGTGGCAAGAATGTCTTTCCTCAGATTAGGTGGCAAGAATGTCTTTCCTCAGATTGACGACATCTTGCGAAATGTCATCTTAAACTTAAAATACTGCATATATGCGTTATCCTCTCACATTTTGCTTGCATCCTCAATGGACATCGGCAAATCTGTCAGACTGAGTTTACGGTGCAAAAGTGACTTGCAATGTCTCAATGCCATGATTGGTTGTACAACATACATCTACGGTTTAGTTTAGTGAAGATGAAACCCATGTCATAGTACTACAACTAATTCTCCAAGTTTTTCTGTCGATTACCAAACCTTTGCAAAAAAACGAAATCAGGAAAGCAGAAGGACGTACAAATAAACTGGCCGGCAGGGCAAAAATAAACCCTAAGCAATTCTACGGGTGTAATAACAGTAAACGTGTGGCGAGGGAAGGAATTGGTCCCCTTAAGGATTAGCACGGCCGCTTTGGCGGAGAGCTGGTATAGTTTGTTTAGAGACTGTTCATCATTCCTGTCTCCAAGGCTTTCAATTATGCTTTATATAGAGGGTTCTCTACAATGTACTACCGCCATTGTGCCTGCGAGAGCATCAACTCCGACTCAACCTGTGAACAACACGTCTTCATGAAGAGAATGACCACATATCATATTAGAAGAACTGTGTTTTAGTTTGCAATGGAACGATGTCATCCACTGCCAGTCGAGATTCGGATATTATTAGCTCTTTGGGATATACAGAAGTTTTACTATCCCCTTCTTGCTGTCATTGGTGTCCCCAGTAAGAATTTTTTTTTATCAAGTTGGGAGTTTTATTAATCCATTCTTACAATTTACGCTGTCAAATTGTCTACCTGTCAGACGATTTACAACAATTGGCCTTTCTTACAAGTTCAGTAAATTCCAGTATAACGAATGTTAATATAAGTCATTGATTCTGATCCTCATACAAGCGGTTTTGATAACTGAAAGGCAAATAGAAACTCACCGACAGGACTATCCTGGTAAACAGAAAATAAATTGGTGTTTGGACTCAAGGAGTTACATTGCAGTCTATCATCGGTGGATTCAATTTGGACCAAGAATTCAGCCTCAGAACTCATGTTCTTCCACACGCGAGGGACATGTGGCGATTCCAGCCGATTACGGCGAACTAGCTTAGACCGTGTTAAATCACTGCTGCTTATGTATGTAGCAATGTATTCATGTTTAAATTATAAAGTTTAGTTTCCGATCGAAAGCGGAACGTTCTCCCCGTGACCTGCGTAAGTTTTCTCCGAGAACTTCGGTTTCCTCCCACACACCAAAGACGTAAAGGTTTGTAGTGTGTGTAGGTTGTGTTAATGTTTGAATGAAGGTCCTGTTTCCGCGCTGTATCGATAAACTAAACTAAACTAAACTAAACTGAATCCGTCCTTGGACAGACTGCCGCAACTGCTAATCTCGCAACATCAACCTGCTGCTTCCCATTGTCTGATTCCTGAAAGCCATGTCCTCTCTTTCTTACAGTTAACCTGCTAACGATTGCCATCTTGTCTCGAAGAAAATGTGGTCTCTCCCAATGTGTCACCTGCTACCTGGTGGCCATGGCATCCGCAGATCTACTGGTCATTATCATCGATCTGATATTAAGGCATATTACAATCGTTTTTCAGTTGTAATTTGTATGGTACATCCAGCTGTGTAATATCCACGCTGCCCTGCTTTACGCAGCCACGGATTGTTCTGTCTGGTTCACTACAGTGTTCACCATTGATCGATTTGTGGCTATCTGTTGTCAGAAATTGAAATGTAAATATTGCACCGAAAAAGGATCAAAGGCGATTTTAGGAACAGTGACTTGTGACAGTGTCCTTTCTCTTATAAAAAACGTCAGCTGGTATTTTGTGTACATAGAAACATAGAAACATAGAAATTATGTGCAGGAGTAGGCCATTCGGCCCTTCGAGCCCGCACCGCCATTCAATATGATCATGGCTGATCATCCAACTCAGTATCCAGTACCTGCCTTCCCTCCATACCCTCTGATCCCCTTAGCCACAAGGGCCACATCTAACTCCCTCTTAAATATAGCCAATGAACTGGCCTCGACTACCCTCTGTGGCAGGGAGTTCCAGAGATTCACCACTCTATGTGTGAAAAAAGTTCTTCTCATCTCGGTTTTAAAGGATTTCCCCCTTATCCTTAAGCTGTGACCCCTTGTCCTGGACTTCCCCAACATCGGGAGCAATCTTCCTGCATCTAGCCTGTCCAACCCCTTAAGAATTTTATAAGTTTCTATAAGATCCCCTCTCAATCTCCTAAATTCTAGAGAGTATAAACCAAGTCTATCCAGTCTTTCTTCCTAAGACAGTCCTGACATCCCAGGAATCAGTCTGGTGAACCTTCTCTGCACTCCCTCTATGGCAATAATGTCCTTCCTCAGATTTGGAGACCAAAACTGTACGCAATACTCCAGTTGTGGTCTCACCAAGACCTTGTACAACTGCAGTAGAACCTCCCTGCTCCTATACTCAAATCCTTTTGCTATGAAAGCTAACATACCATTCGCTTTCTTCACTGCCTGCTGCACCTGCATGCCCACTTTCAATGACTGGTGTACCATGACACCCAGGTCTCGCTGCATCTCCCCTTTTCCTAGTCGGCCACCATTTAGATAATAGTCTGCTTTCCTGTTTTTGCCACCAAAATGGATAACCTCACATTTATCCACATTATACTGCATCTGCCAAACATTTGCCCACTCACCCAGCCTATCCAAGTCACCTTGCAGTCTCCTAGCATCCTCCTCACAGCTAACACTGCCCCCCAGCTTAGTGTCATCCGCAAAATTGGAGATATTGCCTTCAATTCCCTCATCCAGATCATTAATATATATTGTAAATAGCTGGGGTCCCAGCACTGAGCCTTGCGGTACCCCACTAGTCACTGCCTGCCATTGTGAAAAGGACCCGTTTACTCCTACTCTTTGCTTCCTGTTTGCCAGCCAGTTCTCTATCCACATCAATACTGAACCCCCAATGCCGTGTGCTTTAAGTTTGTAAACTAATCTCTTATGTGGGACCTTGTCGAAAGCCTTCTGGAAGTCCAGATACACCACATCCACTGGTTCTCCCCTATCCACGCTACTAGTTACATCCTCGAAAAATTCTATTAGATTCGTCAGACATGATTTACCTTTTGTAAATCCATGCTGACTTTGTCCAATGATTTCACCACTTTCCAAATGTGCTGCTATCCCATCTTTAATAACTGACTCTAGCAGTTTCCCCACTACCGATGTTAGACTAACTGGTCTGTAATTCTCCGTTTTCTCTCTCCCTCCCTTCTTAAAAAGTGGGGTTACGTTTGCTACCCGCCAATCCTCAGGAACTACTCCAGAATCTAAAGAGTTTTGAAAGATTATTACTAATGCATCCACTATTTCTGGAGCTACTTCCTTAAGTACTCTGGGATGCAGCCTATCTGGCCCTGGGGATTTATCGGCCTTTAATCCATTCAATTTACCCAACACCACTTCCCGGCTAACCTGGATTTCACTCAATTCCTCCAACTCCTTTGACCCGCGGTCCCCTGCTATTTCCGGCAGATTATTTATGTCTTCCTTAGTGAAGACGGAACCAAAGTAGTTATTCAATTGGTCCGCCATATCCTTGTTCCCCATGATCAACTCACCTGTTTCTGACTGCAAGGGACCTACATTTGTTTTAACTAATCTCTTTCTTTTCACATATCTATAAAAACGTTTGCAGTCAGTTTTTATGTTCCCTGCCAGTTTTCTTTCATAATCTATTTTTCCTTTCCTAATTAAGCCCTTTGTCCTCCTCTGCTGGTCTCTGAATTTCTCCCAGTCCTCCGGTATGCTGCTTTTTCTGGCTAATTTGTACGCATCATCCTTCGCTTTGATACTATCCCTGATTTCCCTTGTTATCCACGGATGCACTACCTTCCCTGATTTATTCTTTTGCCAAACTGGGATGAAAATTTTTGTAGTTCATCCATGCAGTCTTTAAATGTCTTCCATTGCATATCCACCGTCAACCCTTTTAGAATTAATTGCCAGTCAATCTTGGCCAATTCACGTCTCATACCCTCAAAGTTACCTTTCTTTAAGTTCAGAACCATTGTTTCTGAATTAACAATGTCACTCTCCATCCTAATGAAGAACTCAACCATATTATGGTCACTCTTGCCCAAGGGGGCACGTACAACAAGACTGCTAACTAACCCTTCCTCATTACTCAATACCCAGTCTAAAATAGCCTGCTCTCTCGTTGGTTCCTCTACATGTTGATTTAGATAACTATCCCGCATACATTCCAAAAAATCCTCTTCCTCAGCACCCCTGCCAATTTGATTCACCCATCTATATGTAGATTGAAGTCACCCATTATAACGGTTTTGCCTTTGTCGCACACATTTCTAATTTCCTGTTTGATACCATCTCCAACTTCACTACTACTGTTAGGTGGCCTGTACACAACACCCACCAGCGTTTTCTGCCCCTTAGTGTTTCGCAGCTCTACCCATACCGATTCCACATCCTGCAAACTAATGTCCTTCCTTTCCATTGCGTTAATCTCCTCTCTAATCAGCAACGCTACCCCACCTCCTTTTCCTTTCTCTCTATCCCTCCTGAATATTGAATATCCCTGGATGTTCAGCTCCCAGCCTTGGTCACCCTGGAGCCATGTCTCCGTGATCCCAACTATATCATAGTCATTAATAGCTATCTGCACATTCAACTCATCCACCTTATTACGAATGCTCCTTGCATTGAGACACAAAGCCTTCAGGCTTGTTTTTACAACACTCTTACCCCTTATACAATTTTGTTGAAAAGTGGCCCTTTTTGATTTTTGCCCTGGATTTTCCGGCCTGCCACTTTTACTTTTCACCTTGCTACCTATTGCTTCTACCCTCATTTTACACCCCTCTGTCTCTACGCTCACACATTTAAGAAACCCTTTCCCTTTAACTCCATCCTCCACTAGCCCATTCGACATTCGACACCCCACCCCCCTTATTCAGTTTAAAACCACCCGTATAGCAGTGGCAAACCTGCCTGCCAGAATGCTGGTCCTACACCTGTTAAGATGCAATCCGTCCCTTTTGTACAGTTCCCCCTTACCCCAAAACAGATCCCAGTGATCTAAGAATCTAAATCCCTGCCCCGTGCACCAGTTCCTCAGCTACACGTTCAGGTCCCGTATCTCCCTGTTCCTGCTCTCGCCAGCACGAGGAACTGGAAGCAAACCGGAGATAACAACCCTGGAGGTCCTGCTTTTCAGCATTTTTCCGAGCTCTCTAAAGTCACGCTGCAGAATATTCATCCCCTTCTTTCCGACATCGTTTGTGCCGACATGCACTACCACTTCCGGATGTTCACCTTCGCCCTTGAGGATTTTCTGCACTCTGTCCGTGACATCCTGGATCCTGGCACCAGGAAGGCAGCACACCATCCTCGCATCCCGTCTGTTGCCGCAGAAACCCCTGTCCGTACCTCTCACAATGGAGAGTATTGGAGAGTATTGGCTTCTAAATGACCCTTGGTTTTGTATGCAAAGAAATTATGTTCTGGATTCTCCTGCTTGGGGTGCGATTGAATTCCTTCATTTTATACTGACACCGGGATTTCCATTTATACTGATTTTGCTGCTAAACGCGTTGACGGACAGACACATTTTAGTGGCCAACAGAGCGCGCAGAAGCTTGCGGAACCAAAACACCGCGGCGCGCCCAAAAGACACGGAGATGGAGAACCGAAGGAAGTCCATTGTTCTACTCTTTGTTATTTCTGGAAATTTTATAATATTATGGGTGATATTGATGGTATTTCGTATATGGCGACGAATGCGTTTTTTGGGCTATATGTCTATATCCCTACCTTTCTTTATGCGAGAAATGGGTTTCATGCTGCAACTACTGAGTTGCTGCACAAACACCTTTTTGCCCAATCACTATGAGTTAGCATGTAGGAAAGAACTGCAGATGCTGGTTTACACTGAAGATAGACATAAACATTTGGACTAAATCAGCTGGACAGGCATCATCTCTGAAGAGAAGGAAGGGATGAAGTTTCGGGTCGAGGACCTTCTTCAGACATCAAAGGCGTCGTAGATCAAGGAAAATGTAGAATAGATAAGTGTTAGCTCGGGGAAGGTGACAACGAAGTATAAAAAGATAAAATTTAACCAGGAAGACAGTCAGAATGGTCGGAGAACTTGGATGCAGGAGGGATGTTGAGGGAAGGAAAGCAATGGAAGTTAGAGAAGTCGTTATTCATGCCGCTGGGTTGTAAGCTGCCCGAGCATATGACGTGCTGTTCCTCCAATTTGCGTTGGGCTGCACTCATCATCGGCTCTGACCTCCCTACCATCGAAGGGATCGATCGCAGTCGCTGCCTCAAAAATGCTGCCGACGTCATCAAGGACCCACACCATCCTGGCCGCACACTCATCTCTCCGATGCCATCAGGTAGAAGGTGAAATCTGGTACATCCAGGTTCAGGAACTGCATCTTCCCCACAGCCATCAGGCTATTAGACACAACATCAAACACACTCTGAACTATAACAGCCTACTGCATTTTATCTGTTTATTTATATGTATATATATGGTCTATGTTATATAGGCACACTGATCTGCTCTGTATTTATGCCTACAATATTCTGTTGTGCTGCAGCAAGCAATCATTTAATTGTCCTATCTGGGACACATGACAACAAACTCTCTAGACTTGACTTGACCTGACTTGACAGTTGAGGAATCTCGGGATAGAAAGGTCTGGAGACGAGCGGTGGTTCGCAAGTTCAGACCGTCCCCTCCTGTCCCCACATGCCAATGACCTGACGATCGCAAAATCAGTTACAACTGTAAATTGTAGTTCGTGTGTGGGTGAGTGGTATAATCTAGGGGGGTGAATGGGAGTGTTGGGTGAATAAAGATGCCTACATGAATGTTCGGTGGTCGGCGCAGTCAATGAGCCGCCGGGCGTGTTTCTCGCTCTACAATTCGTTGACTCGGGGACAATTTTACTTCGGAGTCACGTGAGTGACTACGTGAAGAAGCCCGATAGGACGCATGCGTGCCATTGCGCTACACGCATTGCGAAACGTCAGACGCGGTGGAAGGACGTTCCCCCGCGGCGGCAATTTAAAAAGCCGCTCTAGGGTGATTTCACGAAAGGTCACTGGAGCGTAGATCCGCACCCACGTGACCGAAAATTTTAACTGGGGACAAGCGTCACTTCCGGTATATGTTAGTGAATGGGAAAACACGCACTTTCACACCCGTTAAAAACATCGAAAACGGCCAGGTTTTGAGCTGCAATTTACTGAGCCAGTCGGGGTGACCGTGAGGCACAGCTACCTAAATTTACAGTCAAAACAAAAGATAGAAACTAAGGTAAATACAAGAGGGAGCTGAAGGGGCAAAAAAAGCGGAAGTTGTTAGCGGACATTTTTCGTGGAGATATAAAGATCCAAAATATCGGGAATTATCGCGCTTGCTCGCTGCATTTCATCAAAAGTAAGGCATTATTGGCTTTGTTATCTTTATTCATTTGTTAGATGAAAAGTATTAAAAGTTAGAAATCCTTCAGTAAAATTGCAAAATCGCTCATGGTTCTCGGGTGGGTTTTAACATGCAAAATGAACACGTTTCTGAAGCTACATTCACCATTTAAATATCCGTGAATCATAAATGCGTCTTGAAATAAATTTTACTCAGATGCAAGCTAAGGAATGGTATAATTGTCAGCTGTTAATTTGACAAAATCAGGACATTTTATTATTAGCCAAAAAATATTTCTCAATGTTTCTTGTTTAAAGCCTGCACAATCGCCCAAACCACTTATTTATTTATCATCTAATAACAGACAAGCCTGCAGCATGGAATGATGTCAACAATCCTGATTGGGCACCCGCTGTGAATATGGGACGCGGCGATGACAATGAGCAGGATAAACAACGTGCGCAAGAACGCCATGCACGTGCAACAAGAAGAGAGAGTATTAAAGCAGATTTTGTCGCAGCTCAAGCATCTGTAGCTCTGCAAGTTGATGCTGAGCAGGTTGATGATCATGAGAACTTTGAACCGGTGCTGGAAGTACACCGTCAACTTGACATGCAAACACAAACACCAGTCAAAGAGACAATGGACACATCAACACAAACAGACATGTGTGGAGTAGACATTACAGTACTGGAAGCACAACTAGACAATAAAAATAAAGAGCTCACTAAAGCTAGACAAGAAGCAGCCCAAATTAAGTTAACACAAGAAAGCCTTTCCAAGGATGGCAAAAAGGTTAGGTTCTACACAGATTTACCAACATTTGCAGTTTTGATGCTGGTCTTCTATTATGTTAAGGACAAGCTCACCAAAAGACAATCACTAACACATTTTCAGCAGTTTCCTCTTGATGAAGCTGCGACTTGCAGTGCCTCATGAAGATCTTGCATGTCGATTCCTCGTTAGTAATGCCACAGTATCGCGTGTATTCACTAGTGGGATTGATGCCCTTTACGGCATATCCAAGTTAATTATTTGGCCTGAAAGAGATGTTCTGTGGAAAACCATGCCCATGCAATTTCGGCGGACATTTGGAAAGCGTGTGGCAGTGATCATAGATTGCTTTGAATTATTTTGTGATAGACCTACGAGTTTAGAGGCGCGCGCACAGACTTGGTCTAACTATAAGCACCATAACACCATCAAATTCTTGATAGGTATTACACCATGTGGTGCTATCTCATTTTTATCTGCAGCATGGGGGGGCAGAGGCACAGATAATTTAAATGGTAAATGGAGCTTCAGAAGCGTTTCCATTTTGCATGTTAAAACCCACCCGAGAACCATGGGCGATTTTGTAATTTTACTGAAGGATTTCTAACTTTTAATACTTTTCATCTAACAAATGAATAAAGATAACAAAGCCAATAATGCCTTACTTTTGATGAAATGCAGCGAGCAAACGCGATAATTCCCGATATTTTGGATCTTTAAATCTCCACGAAAAATGTCCGCTAACAACTTCCGCTTTTTTTTGCCCCTTCAGCTCCCTCTTGTATTTACCTTAGTTTCTATCTTTTTTTTTAACTGTAAATTTAGGTAGCTGTGCCTCACGGTCACCCCGACTGGCTCAGTAAATTGCAGCTCCAAACCTGGCCGTTTTCGATGTTTTTAACGGGTGTGAAAGTGCGTGTTTTCCCATTCACTAACATGTACCGGAAGTGACGCTTGTCCCCCAGTTAAAATTTTCGGTCACGTGGGTGCGTATCTACGCTCCAGTGACCTTTCGTGAAATCACCCTATTGCAGGTAAGGTTCTTACTCCGCGGTCTTTTTGCCCACTACAGAGAGAATGGAGAAAGGTAAAAAGACAACGAGGGTAGCGACGAAGCTGGTCGGGGAGGACCGCGAAGGAGCGGACAGCCAGCAAAAGCAGCCGTCGGCACTAAGATCACCCGTAGTGGGATCAGCTGTGCCCTGTGTAGCCGCCGCACCGGCCAAATCAACGCGGCCGAGCGGCAAGGCAAAACACAAAACAAACAGAGTCGTGGACTCGGAGGAGTCCGACTCTGTTACACCACGGGAGGCCAGCGACCCAGAGCGCTGGACCCGCATGGAACGGTGATTGGAGCATCAGCTCCAGCGTGACCGGCTCCGCGATTTGGAGTCAGGCCACTGTGGGCCCTATATCAAACCCACAGCAGCACCTTTCCAAGGGCTGCATGATGTCTCCACCTTATCAGAGGGGAGCACCTCAAGTCAGTTCTGGGCTGACTTGGAAGAGGGGTCCGCGGAAGAAATAAGTGTGCATGGGGTGCAGGACAAAGAAAAATTGCTGGATATGGTGGCAAACTTCATACAGCCAGAACAAACTGGGGCAAACCTGGAGCCAAAGCTTGCTGCCAGCATTGACTATATGTCACTGCACCAGCTACAAGAACAGGCTGTAGTGGATACGACAGGAAGACATATGGCACCAGGCAACTGCATTTCCCTAAACGTCCCAATTATTAACAGCTGCATCTGGAAACATATCGGAACAGGGATCAGAAAAAAGTCCTAAAATTGCTGACTGCAGGAATAACGGCATTTGCCCGCACTGTGGACGACAGCGTTATGTCCCAAGATATCCCACACAGACCAGATCTACTACTACATCCCGTGACGGGGGATAGCCATCCAAGCCATGATAGCTTGAACCTGTTAATTTGTAGAGTTTAAAGACACCGCTTCTACAACTGGGACTCACGGACCGAACAGCAAACATCATCTCGGCGGCCCAAAGAGAATCAACCAAGAAACAATATCTGGTCTACATCAGAAAGTGGGAAACGAACTGCCATAAGAACAAAATCACCAACAGAAATATCAACATCCCATCTGTTCTGGAATATCTGGCAGGCCTCCACTATGAAGAGGGGCTCCGCTACAGTGCCATCAACAGCGCCAGAAGTGTCCTGTCGACATACCTATGGCAAGGGACAGAGCGTTACACGGTAGGGACTCACCCTCTGGTAACCAAGCTCATGAGGGGAATATTTAACACAAACCCCCCAAAAAACAGGTACTCCCATATATGGGATGTAAGCATTGTCATGAAAGCACTCAGGAACTGGTCACCAGCATCTACCCTGTCCCTATACAGACTAACGTTAAAAACAGTCATGTTAATGGCACTGGTCACGGCACAGAGGGTTCAGTCACTGCACAAACTCAAACTGGACAACATGACCTCCTCACCTGACGATATTACGTTCCATATTTACGAACTAGTAAAACAGAACAGACAGGGATCAGCAGGCCTCAATATCCAATTTAGGTCATACCCGGCAGATGACCGCCTCTGTATAGTTAAACATCTATCACTATACATGGAGAAAACAAAAATCCTAAGAGGCAATGAGAAGGTACTGCTGGTCAGCCATAAGAAACCTCACAAAAAAGTGACGGTCCAGACGATCTCGAGATGGCTGAAACAGGTACTGACGCAGGCTGGGGTGGATACTAACGTGTTCAAATCTCATTCCACCAGGGCTGCAGCTACATCGGCAGCAGTACAACTGGATGTGCCCATGGACCAAGTCCTCGAAGCAGCAGGATGGTCAGGGGAAAGAACTTTCCAGTTATTTTATAATAAGCCAGTGAGGAAAATTGGTACATTTGCAGAAAAAAATTTAAATTCTGTAAATTAATTAAAAAACCCATAAATGGGGTTATAATTTGTGTTAATAAATTTTATGATTTCAATAACGAATCATGTGCAATTATGTTAACACTATTCCTCCCACAGTCAAGGCAGACGTGTGCATGGACTCGTTTCCACGGCATGAAATCACAGAGCTTTGAAATCTTCACGTAGTCACTCACGTGACTCCGAAGTAAAATAGTAAGATTAAACGAGAATTTACCAGTTTGAAGTTTGATCTGTATTTTATGAGGAGTTACGATGAGGGATTACGTGCCCTCCGCTCCCACCCTGATCATATACTTAACTGGTACCTCTTCTCTAATCTTACTATGTTTAGTCATTACAGTTATCTGTGAATTCACACCGCTGCTTTGAAGAAACGCACGCATGCGTCCTAGCGGGCTTCTTCACGTAATCCCTCATCGTAACTCCTCATAAAATACAGATCAAACTTCAAACTGGTAAGTTCTCGTTTAATCTTACTATTAATGAATATTGAATGAACCCAGAAGGCCACAAATGTTAAACATCTCTATGTAATATTATGAAAGAGAATTGGCAATTATGAAAACAATCATAAAAGCATATTATTGATAAAATAATCAAACTGCTGAGCGGATCGAGAAGCAGCGCTTCAGTCGAGAGATAGCAGTCTTCTCTCCTCCATTCCATCAATCTGAAGAAGCGTCCCAAAAACACACGTTGTATGTCCATTTCCCTCCATCGATGCCGTCTGACCAATGAGTTTCTCCGTGAAGAAAGGAACTACACGGCAATAAACTGCTGGTTTATACCGAATATGGACACAAAGTGCTGGAGGAACTCAGTGGGCCAAGCAACGCCTCTGGGGGAAAAGGACGGGTGACATTTCTTCTGACTGCAAGTAGAGGGGATGGAACTGGGGGTAAGAACAGGTCCAAACCAATGAGTTTCTCCAGCAGTTTGATTTTTGCTCTGGCTTGCAGCGTATGCAGTCTCTTGCTTCTCTACAAGAACTGATACTGGTTTCACAGAAAAGCTTTCCAAACCTTTGTAGAATCAGGCATATTACATGGAAACGGACAGAAATATACCAAGTTCAATCAGTGAATGAAGATATAATGGTGGAAATTCAACAGCGAATGTAGTTCAGATCAATGTACTAACATTTCTTTAAACATCAGATAGTTTTTAAAAGCAGAAAATTGACGGGTGCAAAGTTGAATATAGCCAAACATACTGTTGAGGTGCTTAGATTTTGGAAAAGGCATTTTTCAACCTGATGCAATTGCCGCTTTGATGGACCTCACCAGAGTATTATCGCCTTTCTGAATTACTTTCTGAATTTGGAAGTAATTGTAAATTTTCATTTTGCGATGCCCCCCAACATATTAGTTATTTGTTTATATCTGAATTCCAGCCATCAATATATTAAACTTAACCAGTTTTACTGATGAAACATATTATCTCGCAATTTCATGAGATCGAGCCTAAATTGCAGATTCTGTTGGTAACACTACCTTTCTAAGCCAGAGGGTGGGGAATCTGGGGAACTCATTCGCACAGACGAGGGTGGAAGCAAAGTTATTGGGTATTATTCAAGTAGAGAATTGATAGGTTCTTGATTATTAAGAGTGTCAATGGTTAGGGGGGGAGATGGGGTTGAGGGATAAATAACAGTCATGATCGAATGGTGGAGAATACCTAATGGGTCGAATGTGCTAATTTTGTTCTTATGTCTTCTTAATTTATGTCCCATTACCAGTAAAATACCAACATTTAGCGACATAAGGAACAGATGCGGGTAATTTGCGTCAAATACAAATAGTTCTCTGGACGACATCGATGGGTGAAGATTTGGGTCAGGATTCTCATCCCAACCCGAACCGTAACTTATCCATGTTTTTCAGAGGTGTCGTCAGACCAGCTGTGTTAATCTAGCACTTTGCATTTACACTAATAATGTCCTTGTAAAAGAGCAGCATAATCGTCGGCACATGCTTAGTCTGAAGTGAAATTCCGCAAATTTAGTTGCCATTGGCATTCATTATTTTCTCATGGAGATCCATCTAAACCCTCATGGACCCTCATCGATCGGCAACTGGTTCCGGGGATACAACAGCATATATCATGAGCTCTCATCTGATTAATTTCAATTCTAGAAAAGGGTAATTGTGCATTTGAATGTTATTCCAATCAAATGTCAGCAATGCTATATTCCTGAATGTTTTCATTGCTTTAATCACGTTTGAGTTATTTTTAGTTTATCCCAGTCTCAGTATTTGAACAAATGTGCAATGCTCGCCATTCTACCTTCTTTTGGCACTAATCCTGTAGTCGGGGAGGATTAAAATTTCTCTAAATATTTAAAATTCTACAAGAAATACCATAGACAGTAGCTCAGTGATTACCTCTCTTCCTAGATTAAGGCAACACATGTACAGCTGATAAATTGGTTTGGCCCAGTTCTCATATTCTCTTCTCCATCAGTTATCGTTACACATAACTTCACTGATGGTTAAAATATTTAAAATCAAATATCCTCGACATTCTTAACCAGAAAATTCCAGGGTTTCAATAGCAACTGAGAAGAAGTTCCCAGGTACCTTTTTTCAATGAACCTCCTTAATCTGATAAACGTGTTTTCTCGTTCATATATCTCCCATTCGTCAAATTCCTGAAATCTATTGTCTCATCTTCCCCAAGGATGTTATGTTTCCAAAATCTCACTTCATTGATATAAACTCAAAAGAATATAGATTTAATGCTTACACTTCCCCCTTCGCTAAACCCCACTACACTTGCAATGGAGGACAATGTGCCATTAACCTTGTTGTGTCTGCCTGCTAAACGCTTGTGATTCCTGCACATGAACACTTATATCCATCTGCGCTTTGCTCTTCTCAACTCTTTCTGTGATAACCTTCCTACTTTATATTCCCTATACATTGTGCACAATCTTACACTTTCCAAATTAAACTTCTTTTGTTGATTTAGCCCGCCGTTTATATCGTTTGCAGAGATTCAATATGATCATGACAACATGATCATGGCCTCCACCCTTTTTTGTACCATTGCGAAAGTTAGATTCTTTACACTCTGCCTCATCCTCCACTTCATCACTGTGAGACATGAATAACTGAGGGCAAATAAATGTTCCTTTGGGCACTGAAGTAGCTGCATCCTTCCAAACTGATCAAGGAAATGTTTTTTTTAACTCAATAGCCAATCTTCATCCATGCTCACACTTCCATTTTTGACGACATCTTGCGAAATGTCATCTTAAACTTAAAATACTGCATATATGCGTTATCCTCTCCCATTTTGCTTGCATCCTCAATGGACATCGGCAAATCTGTCAGACTGAGTTTACGGTGCAAAAGTGGCTTGCAATGTCTCAATGCCATGATCGGTTGTACAACATACATCTACGGTTTAGTTTAGTGAAAATGAAACCAATCTCATAGCACTACAACTAATTCTCCAAGTGTTTCTGTCGATTACCAAATCTTTGCAAAAAAACACAATCACGAAAGCAGAAGGATGACGTACAAAGAAACTGGCCGGCAGGGAAAAAATAAACCCTAAGCAATTCTGCAGGTGCATTAACAGTAAAAGTGTGGCGAGGGAAGGAATTGGTCCCCTTAAGGATCAACACGGCCGCTTTTGCGGAGAGCTGGTATAGTTTGTTTAGAGACTGTTCATAATTCCTGTCTCCAAGGCTTTCAATTATGCTTTATATAGAGGGTTCTCTACAGTGTACTATCGCCATTGTGCCTGCGAGAGCATCAACTCCGACGCAATCTGTGATCAACACGTCTTCATAAAGAGAATTAACACATATGTTCATAGAAGAACTGTGTTTTATTTTGCAATGGAACGAAGTCATCCACTGCCAGTCAAGATTCGGATATTATTAGCTCTTTGGGATATACAGAAGTTTTACTATCCTCTTCTTGCTGTCATTGGTGTCCCCAGTAAGTAATTTTTTAATCAAGTTGGTGGTTTTATAAATCCATTCTTAGAATTTACGAAGCCACAACTGCTTATCTCGCAACATCACCCTGCTGCTTAACCCCTTGTCTGATTCCTGATAGCCATGTCCTCTCTTTCTTACAGTTAACCTGCTGACGATTGCCATCTTGTCTCGAAGAAAATGTGGTCTCTCCAAATGTGTTACCTGCTACATGGTGGCCATGGCTTCCGCAGATCTACTGGTCATTATCATCGATCTGATATTAAGGCATATTCCAATCGTTTTTCAGCTTGCATTTGTATTGTACATCCCGCTGTGTAATATCCACGCTGCCCTGCTTTACGCAGCCACGGATTGCTCTGTCTGGTTCACTATAGTGTTCACCATTGATCGATTTATGGCTATCTGTTGTCAGAAATTGAAATCTAAATATTGCACCGAAAAAGCATCAAAGGCGATTTTAGCCACAGTGACTATCCTTTCCCTTCTAAAAAACGTCAGCTGGTATTTTGTATATACAGGAGAGTATTGGCTTCTAAATGACCCTTGGTTTTGTATACAAAGAAACAATGTTCAGAATTCACGTGCTTGGGGAGCGATTGAATTCCTTCATTTTATACTGACACCGGGATTTCCATTTATACTGATTTTGCTGCTAAACGCGTTGACGGTCAGACACATTTTAGTGGCCAACAGAGCGCGTAGAAGATTGCGGAACCAAAACACCCAAAAGAGCGCCCAAGAGCGCCCAAAAGACACGGAGATGGAGAACCGAAGGAAGTCCATTGTTCTACTCTTTGTTATTTCTGGAAATTTTATAATATTATGGGTGATATTTATGGTATTTCGTATATGGCGACGAATGAGTTATTTGGGCTATATGTCAATATCCCTACCTTTCTTTGTGCGAGAAATGGGCTTCATGCTGCAGCTCCTGAGTTGCTGCACAAACACTTGTATTTATGCCGTGACCCAAACTAAATTCAGGATACAGTTTGCTCAGATTGTCAAGTACCCATTTATAGTCATTCTTAAATTTGTAAAATGATGAACTGAATTGAAATAACGCCGTCGGGCGAAAGGCACCTTTTTGCCCAATCACTATGAGTTAGCATGTAGGAAGGAACTACAGATGCTGGTTTACACTGAAGATAGACACAAACATTTGGACTAAATCAGCTGGACAGGCAGCATCTCTGAAGAGAAGGAATGGATGATGTTTCGGGTCGAGAACCTTTTTCAGACATCAAAGGCGTCGTAGCTCAAGGAAAATGTAGAATAGATAATTGTTAGCTCGGGGAAGGTGACAACGAAGTATAAAAAGATAGCATTTAACCAGGAAGACAGTCAGAATGGTCGGAGAACTTGGATGCAGGAGGGATGTTGAGGGAAGGAAAGCAATGGAAGTTAGAGAAGTCGTTATTCATGCCGCTGGTTTGTAAGCTGCCCGAGCAGAATATGACGTACTGTTCCTCCAATTTGCGTTGGGCTGCACTCATCATCGGCTCAGTCCTCCCTACTATCGAAGGGATCTATCGCAGTCGCTGCCTCAAAAAGGCAGCCAACATCATCAAAGACCCGCACCATCCTGGCCGCACACTCATCTCTCCGATGCCATCAGGTAGAAGGTGCAGGTGCCTGAAATCTGGTACATCCAGGTTCAGGAACAGCATCTTCCCCACAGCCATCAGGCTATTAGACACAACATCAAACACACTCTGAACTATAACAGCCTATTGCATTTTATCTGTTTATTTATATGTATATATATGGTCTATGGTATATAGACACACTGATCTGCTCTGTATTTATGCCTACAATATTTTGTTGTGCTGCAGCAAGCAATAATTTAATTGTCCTGTCTGGGACACATGACAATAAACTCTCTAGACTTGACTTGACCTGACTTGACAGTTGAGGAATCTCGGGATAGAAAGGTCTGGAGACGAGCGGTGGTTCGCAAGTTCAGACCGTCCCCTCCTGTCCCCACATGCCAATGACCTGACGATCGCAAAATCAGTTACAACTGTAAATTGTAGTTCGTGTGTGGGTGAGTGGTATAATCTAGGGGGGTGAATGGGAGTGTTGGGTGAATAACGATGTCTACATGAATGTTCGGTGGTCGGCGCAGTCAATGAGCGGACGGGCGTGTTTCTCGCTCTACAATTCGTTGACTCGGAGACAATTAATGAATATTGAATGAACCCGGAAGGCCACAACTGTTAAAACGCTCTATGTAATATTATGAAAGAGAGTTGGCAATTATGAAAACAATCATAAAAGCATATTATTCAGAAAATAATCAAACTGCTGAGCGGGTCGTGAAGCAACGGATGGGTGGAGAGACAGCAGTCTTCTCTCCTCCACTCCATCAATCTGAAGGAGCGTCCCAAAATACACATTGTATGTCCATTTCCCTCCATCGATGCTGTCTGACCAATGAGTGTCTCCGTCTAGAAAGGAACTGCACGGCAATAAACTGCTGGTTTATACCGAATATGGACACAAATGCTGGAGGACTCAGTGGGCCAAGCAACACCTCTGGGGGAAAAGTATGGGTGACGTTTCTTCTGACTGCAAGTAGGGGGGATGGAACTGGGGGGTAAGAACAGGTCCAAACCAATGAGTTTCTCCAGCAGTTTGATTTTTGTTCTGGCTTGCAGCGTAAGCAGTCTCTTGCTTCTCTACAAGAACTGATGCTGGTTTCACAGAAAAGCTCTCCAAACCTTTGTAGAATCAGGCATATTACATGGAAACGGACAGAAATATACCACGTTCAATCAGTGAATGTAGATATGATGGTGGAAATTCAACAGCGAATGTAGTTCAGATCAATGTACTAACATTTCTTTAAACATCAGCTAGTTTTTAAAAGCAGAAAATTGACGGATGCAAAGTTGAATATAGCCAAACATACTGTTGAGGTGCTTAGATTTTGGAAAAGGCATTTTTCAACCTGATGCAATTGCGGTTTTGTTGGATCTCACCAGAGTATTATCGCCTTTCTGAATACCTTTTTGGAAGTAATAATATTTATGGTGTATTGTATATGGCGACGAATGCGTTTTTTGGGCTATATGTCTATATCCCTACCTTTCTTTGTGCGAGAAATGGGCTTCATGCTGCAACTCCTGAGTTGCTGCACAAACACTTGTATTTATGCCGTGACCCAAACTAAATTCAGGATACAGTTTGCTCAGATTGTCAAGTACCCATTTATAGTCATTCTTAAATTTGTAAAATGATGAACTGAATTGAAATAACACCGTCGGGCGAAAGGCACCTTTTTGCCCAATCATTAGGAGTTAGCATGTAGGAAGGAACTGCAGATGCTGGTTTACACTGAAGATAGGCACAAACATTTGAACTAAATCAGCTGGACAGGCAGCATCTCTGAAGAGAAGGAATGGATGAAGTTTCGGTTCGAGAACCTTCTTCACACATCAAAGGCGTCGTAGATCAAGGAAAATGTAGAATAGATAATTGTTAGCTCGGGGAAGTAGACAACGAAGTATAAAAAGATAGCATTTAACCAGGAAGACAGTCAGAATGGTCGGAGAACTTGGATGCAGGAGGGATGTTGAGGGAAGGAAAGCAATGGAAGTTAGAGAAGTCGTTATTCATGCCGCTGGGTTGTAAAGGCAGCCAACGTCATCAAAGACCCACACCATCCTGGCCGCCACTCATCTCTCCGATGCCATCAGGTAGAAGGTGCAGGTGCCTGATCATCCAGGTTCAGGAACAGCACCTTCCCCACAGCCATCAGGCTATTAGACACAACATCAAACACACTCTGAACTATAACAGCCTATTGCATTTTATCTGTTTATTTATATGTATATATATGGTCTATGGTATATATACACACTGATCTGCTCTGTATTTATGCCTACAATATTCTGTTGTGCTGCAGCAAGCAATAATTTAATTGTCCTATCTGGGACACATGACAATAAACTCTCTAGACTTGACTTGACCTGACTTGACAGTTGATGAATCTCGAGATAGAAAGGTCTGGAGACGAGCGGTGGTTCGCAAGTTCAGACCGTCCCCTCCTGTGCCCACATGCCAATGACCTAACGATCGGAAAATATGTTACAACTGTAAATTGTAGTTCGTGTGTAGGTGAGTGGTAGAATCTAGGGGGATGAATGAGAGTGTTGGGTGAATAACGATGTCTACATGAATGTTCGGTGGTCGGCGCAGTCAATGAGCGGAGGGGCGTGTTTCTCTCTGTACAATTCGTTGACTCGGGGACAATTAATGAATATTGAATGAACCCGGAAGGCCACAACTGTTAAAAATGTCTATGTAATATTATGAAAGAGAGTTGGCAATTATGAAAACAATCATAAAAGCATATTATTCAGAAAATAATCAAACTGCTGAGCGGGTCGTGAAGCAACGGATGGGTGGAGAGACAGCAGTCTTCTCTCCTCCACTCCATCAATCTGAAGGAATGTCCCAAAATACACATTGTATGTCCATTTCCCTCCATCGATGCTGTCTGACCAATGAGTTTCTCCGTCTAGAAAGGAACTACACGACAATAAACTGCTGGTTTATACCGAATATGGACACAAAGTGCTGGAGGAACTCAGTGGGCCAAGCAACACCTCTGGGGGGAAAGTATGGGTGACGTTTCTTCTGACTGCAAGTAGGGGGGATGGAACTGGGGGGTAAGAACAGGTCCAAACCAATGAGTTTCTCCAGCAGTTTGATTTTTGTTCTGGCTTGCAGCGTAAGCAGTCTCTTGCTTCTCTACAAGAACTGATGCTGGTTTCACAGAAAAGCTCTCCAAACCTTTGTAGAATCAGGCATATTACATGGAAACGGACAGAAATATACCAAGTTCAATCAGTGAATGTAGATATGATGGTGGAAATTCAACAGCGAATGTAGTTCAGATCAATGTACTAACATGTCTTTAAAGATCAGATAGTTTTTAAAAGCAGAAAATTGACGGGTGCTAAGTTGAATATAGCCAAACATACTGTTGAGGTGCTTAGATTTTGGAAAAGGCATTTTTCAACCTGATGCAATTGCCGCTTTGTTGGATCTCACCGGAGTATTATCGCCTTTGTGAATACCTTTTTGGAAGTAATTGTAAATTTTCATTTTGCGATGCCCCCGACATATTAGTTATTTGTATTTATCTGAATTCCAGCCATCAATATATTAAACTCGACCCGTTTTACTGATGAAACATATTGTCTCGCAGTTTCTTGAGATCGAGCCTAAATTGCAAAATCTGTTGGTAACACTAATTTTCTAAGCCAGAGGAATCTGTGGAACTCATTAGCACAGACGAGGGTGGAAGCAAAGTCATTGGGTATTATTCAAGAAGAGATTAATATGTTCTTGATTATTAAGACTGCCAATGGTTAGGGGGAGGGTTAGGTTGAGGGACAAATAATATAACAGTCATGATCGAATGGTGGTGAAGACCCAATGGGTCGAATGTGCTAATTTTGCTCTTATGTCTTCTTAATTTATGTCCCATTACCAGTAAAACACCAACATTTAGCGACATAAGGAACAGATGCGGGTAATTTGCGTCGAATACAAATAGATCTCTGGACGGCATCGATGGGTGAAGTTTTGGGTCAGGATTCTCATCCCAACCCGCACCCTGTCTAATCCATGGTTACCAGATATGCTGTCTGACCCGCTGTGTTACTCTAACACTATGCATTTATACAAATAATGTCCTTGTTAAAGAGCAGCATAATCATCGGCACATGCTTAGTCTGAAGTGAAATTCGGGAATTTAGTTGTCATTGTCATTCATTATTTTCTCATGGAGATCCATCTAAACCCTCATGGACCCTCAGCGATCGGCAACTGGTTCCGGGGACACAACGGCATTTATCATGAGCTCTCATCTGATTAACTTCAATTCTAGAAAAGGGTAATTGTGCATTTGAATGTTATTCCAATCTAATGTCAGCAATGCGATATTCCTGAATGTTTTCATTACTTTAATCACGTTTGAGTTATTTTTTAGTTTATCCCAGTCTAAGTATTTGAACAAATGTGCAATGCTCGCCATTCTACCTTCCTCTGGCACTAATCCTGTAGTCGGGGAGGATTAAAAATTCTCTAAATATTTCAAATTCTATAAGAAATACTATAGCCAGTAGCTCAGTGGTCACCTCTCCTGCTAGATTAAGGCAACACATGTACAGCTGATAAATTGGTTTGGCCCGGTTCTCCTCTCCTCTCCAGCTCTCGTTAGACATCACTTCACTGATGGTTAAAACATTAAAAATCAAATCTCCTCGACATTCTGAACCAGAAAATCCCAGGGTTTCAATATCCATTGAGAAGACGTTGCCAGGTACCTTCTTTTCAATGAAACTCCTTAATCTGATAAATGTCTTCTCGTTCATACATCTCCCATTCGTCAAATTCTTGAAACCTATTGTCTCATCTTCGCCAAGGATGTTATGTTTCCAAAATCTCACTTCATTGATACAAACTCTAAAATATATAGATTTAATGCTTATACTTCCCCTTTGCAAAACCCCACCTCACTTGCAATGGAGGACAATGTGCCATTAACCTTGTTGTGTCTGCCTGCTAAACGCTTGTGGTTCCTGCACATGAACATTTATATCCATCTGCGCTTTGTTCTTCTCCACTCTTTCTGTGATAATCTTCTTACTTTATATTCCGTTTACATTGTGCACAATCTTTCACTTTCCAAATTAAACTTCTTTTGTTGATTTTGCCCGCCGTTTATATCGTTTGCAGAGTTTCAATATGATCATGACAACATGATCCTGGGCTCCACCTATTTTTGTACCTTTGCGAAAGTTAGATGCTTTACACTCTGCCTCACCCTCCACTTCATTACTGTGAGTCATGAATAACTGAGGGCAAATAAATGTTCCTTTGGGCACTCAAGTAGCTGCATCCTTCCAAACTGATCAAGGAAACGTTTTTTTTTACTCAATAACCGATCTTCACCCATGCTCACACTTCCATTTTTGACGACATCTTGCGAAATGTCATCTTAAACTTAAAATACTGCATATATGCGTTATCCTCTTCCATTATGCTTGCATCCTCAATGGACATCGGCAAATCTGTCAGACTGAGTTTACGGTGCAAAAGTGGCTTGCAATGTCTCAATGCCATGATTGGTTTGTACAACATATATCTACGGTTTAGTTTAGTGAAGATGAAACCCATCTCATAGCACTACAACTAATTCTCCAAGTTTTTCTGTTGATTACCAAATCTTTGCAAAAAAACACAATCACAAAAGATGACGTACAAAGAAACTGGCCGTCAGGGAAACAATAAACCCTAAGCAATTCTACAGGTGTATTAACAGTAAAAGTGTGGCGAGGCAAGGAATTGGTCCCCTTAAGGATCAGCACGGCCGCTTTTGCGGAGAGCTGGTATAGTTTGTTTAGAGACTGTTCATAATACCTGTCTCCAAGACTTTCAATTATGCTTTATAGAGAGGGTTCCCTACAATGTACTATCGCCATTGTGCCTGCGAGAGCATCAACTCCGAGGCAATCTGTGATCAACACGTCTTCATAAAGAGAATTAACACATATGTTCATAGAAGAACTGTGTTTTATTTTGCAATGGAACGAAGTCATCCATTGCCAGTCGAGATTCGGATATTATTAGCTCTTTGGGATATACAGAAGTTTTACTATCCTCTTCTTGCTGTCATTGGTGTCACCAGTAAGTTTTTAAAAAAAATCAAGTTGGTGGTTTTATAAATCCATTCTTAGAATTTACTAAGCCACAACTGCTTATCTCGCAACATCACCCTGCTGCTTCCCCTTGTCTGATTCCTGATAGCCATGGTCTCTCTTTCTTACAGTTAACCTGCTGACGATTGCCATCTTGTCTCGAAGAAAATGTGGTCTCTCCAAATGTGTCACCTGCTACCTGGTGGCCATGGCATCCGCAGATCTACTGGTCATTATCATCGATCTGATATTAAGGCATATTCCAATCATTTTTCAGCTTGCATTTGTATGGTACATCCCGCTGTGTAATATCCACGCTGCCCTGCTTTACGCAGCCACGGATTGCTCTGTCTGGTTCACTATAGTGTTCACCATTGATCGATTTATGGCTATCTGTTGTCAGAAATTGAAATCTAAATATTGCACCGAAAAAGCATCAACGGCGATTTTAGCCACAGTGACTGTCCTTTCCCTTCTAAAAAACGTCAGGTGGTATTTTGTGTACACAGGAGAGTATTGGCTTCCAAATGACCCTTGGTTTTGTATACAAAGAAACAATGTTCAGAATTCACGTGCTTGGGCAGCGATTGAATTCCTTCATTTTATACTGACACCGGGATTTCCATTTATACTGATTTTGCTGCTAAACGCATTGACGGTCAGACACATTTTAGTGGCCAACAGGAGCGCGCAGAAGCTTGCGGAACCAAAACACCGCGGAGCGCCCAAAAGACACGGAGATGGAGAACCGAAGGAAGTCCATTGTTCTACTCTTTGTTATTTCTGGAAATTTTATAATATTATGGGTGATATTTATGGTATATTGTATATGGCGACGAAGGCGTTATTTGGGCTATATGTCTATATTCATACCTGACTTTGTGCGAGAAATGGGCTTCATGCTGCAACTCCTGAGTTGCTGCACAAACACTTGTATTTATTCCGTGACCCAAACTAAATTCAGGATACAGTTTGCTCAGATTGTCAAGTACCCAATTATAGTAATTCTTAAATTTGTTAAATGTTGAACTGAATTGAAATTGCACCGTCTGGCGAAAGGCACCTTTTTGCCCAATCACTAGGAGTTAGCATGTAGGTAGGAACTGCAGATGCTGATTTACACTGAAGATAGACACAAACATTTGTACTAAATCAGCTGGACAGGCAGCATCTCTGAAGAGAAGGAATGGATGAAGTTTCGGGTCGAGAACCTTCTTCAGACATCAAAGGCGTCGTAGATCAAGGAAAATGTAGAATAGATCATTGTTAGCTCGGGGAAGGTGACAACGAAGTATAAAAAGATAACATTTAACCTGGAAGACAGTCAGAATGGTCGGAGAACTTGGATGCAGGAGGGATGTTGAGGGAAGGAAAGCAATGGAAGTTAGAGAAGTCGTTATTCATGCCGCTGGTTTGTAAGCTGCCCGAGCAGAATATGACGTGCTGTTCCTCCAATTTGCGTTGGGCTGCACTCATCATCGGCTCTGACCTCCCTACCATCGAAGGGATCTATCGCAGTCGCTGCCTCAAAAATGCTGCCAACGTCATCAAGGACCCACACCACCTGGCCGCACACTCATCTCTCCGATGCCATCAGGTAGAAGGTGAAATCTGCTACATCCAGGTTGAGGAACTGCATCTTCCCCACAGCCATCAGGCTATTAGACACAACATCAAACACACTCTGAACTATAACAGCCTATTGCATTTTATCTGTTTATTTATATGTATATATATATGGTCTATGGTGTATAGACACACCGATTTGTTCTGTATTTATGCCTACAATAATCAGTTGTGCTGCAGCGAGCAAGAATTTCATTGTCCTATCTGGGCACATCACAATAAGCTCTCTTGACTTGACTTGACTTGACTTGACTTGACTTGACAGTTGATGAATCTCGAGATAGAAAGGTCTGGAGACGAGCGGTGGTTCGCAAGTTCAGACCGTCCCCTCCTGTCCCCACATGCCAATGACCTGACGATCGCAAAATCAGTTACAACTGTAAATTGTAGTTCGTGTGTAGGTGAGTGGTAGAATCTAGGGGGATGAATGGGAGTGTTGGGTGAATAACGATGTCTACATGAATGTTCGGTGGTCGGCGCAGTCAATGAGCAGACGGGCGTGTTTCTCGCTGTACAATTCGTTGACTCGGGGACAATGAGTGAATATTGAATGAACCCGCAAGGCTACAAACGTTAAAAATCTCTATGTAATATTATGAAAGAGAATTGGCAATTATGAAAACAATCATAAAAGCATATTATTGAGAAAATAATCAAACTGCTGAGCGGATCGAGAAGCAGCGCTTCAGTCGAGAGATAGCAGTCTTCTCCCCTCCACTCCATCAATCTGAAGTAGCGTCCCAAAAATACACGTTGTATGTCCATTTCCCTCCATCGATGCTGTCTGACCAACGAGTTTCTCCGTGCCGTAAGGAACTACACGGCAATAAACTGCTGGTTTATACCGAATATGGACTCAAAGTGCAGGAGGAACTCAGTGGGCCAAGCAACCCCTCTGGGGTAAAAGAATGGGTGACGTTAATTCTGACTGCAAGTAGAGGGGATGGAGCTGGGGGTAAGAACAGGTCCAAACCAATGAGTTACTCCAGCAGTTTGTTTATTTGCTGCGGCTTGCAGCGTATGCAGTCTCCTGCTTCTCTACAAGAACTGATGCTGGAAAAGCTTTCCAATCCTTTGTAGAATCAGGCATATTACATGCAAACGGACAGAAATATACCAGGCTCAAGTAGTGAATGTAGATATGGTGGTGGAAATTCAACAGCGAATGCAGTTCAGATCAATGTGCTAACATTTCTTTAAACATCAGATAGTTTTTAAAAGCAGAAAATTGACGGGTGCAAAGTTGAATATAGCCAAACCTACAGTTGAGGTGCTTAGATTTTGGAAAAGGCAATGTTCTACCTGATGCAATTGCCGCTTTGTTGGATCTCACCAGAGTGTTATCGCCTTTCTGAATACCTTTTGGAAGTAATTGTAAATTTTCTTTTTGCGATGCCCCCCGACATATTAGTGTTTTGTTTATATCTGAATTCCATCCATCAATATATTAAATAAAATAACCAGTTTGCTGATGAAACATATTGTCTCGCAGTTTCTTGAGATCCACCCAAATTGCAAAATCTGTTGGTAACACTACTTTTCTAAGCCACAGGGTGGGGAATCCGTGGAACCTATTGGCACAGACGAGGGTGGAAGCAAAGTTATGGTGTATTATTCAAGTAGAGATTGAAAGGTTCTTGATTATTAAGAGTGTCAATAGTTAGGGAGAGGGTGTGGTTGAGGGACAAATAATAGAACAGTCATGATCGAATGGTGGAGAAGACCCAATGGTTCGAATGTGCTAATTTTGTTCTTATGTCTTATTAATTTATGTCCCAATACCAGTAAAATACCAACATTTACCAACATAAGGAACAGATGCGGGTAATTTCCGTCGAATACAAATAGTTCTCTAGACGACATCGATGGGTGAAGATTTGGGTCAGGATTCTTATCCCAACCCGAACCGTAACTTATCCATGTTTTCCAGAGATGCAGTCAGACCCGCTGTGTTACTCTAACACTTTGCATTTATACAAATAATGTCCTTGTTAAAGAGCAGCATAATCGTCGGCACATGCTTAGTCTGAAGTGAAATTCGGGAATTTAGTTGTCATTGGCATTCATTATTTTCTCACGGAGATCCATCTAAACCCTCATGGACCCTCAGCGATCGGCATCTGGTTCCGGGGACACAACGGCATTTATCATGAGCTCTCATCTGATTAATTTCAATTCTAGAAAAGGGTATTTGTGCATTTGAATGTTATTCCAATCAAATGTCAGCAATGCGATATTCCTGAATGTTTTCATTACTTTAATCACGTTTGAGTTATTTTTTAGTTTATCACAGTCTAAGTATTTGAACAAATGTGCAATGCTCGCTATTCTACCTTCTTCTTGCACTAATCCTGTAGTCGGGGAGGATTAAACATTCTCTAAATATTTAAAATTCTATAAGAAATACTATAGACAGTAGCTCAGTGATTACCTCACTTGCTAGATTAAGAGAACAAATGTACAGCTGATAAATTGGTTTGGCCCAGTTCTCATATTCGCTTCTCCGCCTGTTCTCGTTAGACATAACTCCGCTGATGGTTAAAACATTTAAAATCAAATATCCTCGACATTCTGAACCAGAAAATTCCAGGGTTTCATTAGCCACTGAGAAGAAGTTCCCAGGTACCTTCTTTACAATGAAGCTCCTTAATCTGATAAACGTGTCTTCTCGTTCATATATCTCCCATTCGTCAAATTCTTGAAATATATTGTCTCATCTTCCCCAAGGATGTTATGTTTCCAAAATATCACTTCATTGATATAAACTCAAACGAATATAAATGTAATGCTTGCACTTCCCCTTTGCTAAACCCCATCTCACTTGTGATGGAGGACAATGTGCCATTAGCCTTGATTTAGCCTGCTAAATCATTGTGGTTCATGCACATTAACACTTATATCCATCTGCGCTTTGCTCTTCTCCCCTCTTTCTGTGATAATCTTCTTACTTTATATTCCATTGTGCACAATCTTACACTTTCCACCATCAAACTTCTTTTGTTGATTTTACTCGCCGTTTGTATCATTTGCAGAGTTTCAATATGATCATGACAACATGATCATGGCCGCCACCTATTTTTGTACCATTGCGAAAGTTAGATGCTTTACACTCTGCCCCACCCTCCACTTCATCGCTGTGAGTCATGAATAACTGAGGTCAAATAAATGTTAATTTAGGGACTCATGTAGCTGCATCCTTCCAAACTGATCAAAGAAAAGTTTATTTTAACACAATAACCAATCTTCATCCATGGTCACTCTTCCATTTTTTGACGACATCTTGTGAAATGTCACCTCAAACTAAACATACTGCATATATGCGTTATCCTCTCCCAATTTGCTTCCATACTCAATGGACATCGGCAAATTTGTCAGACTGAGTTTACGGTGCAAAAGTGACTTGCAATATCTCAATGCCATGTTCGGTTGTACAACATACATCTGCGGTTTAGTTTAGTGAAGTTAAACCTATCTCATAGCACTACAACTAACTCTCCAAGATTTCCTGTCGATTACCAAACCTTTGCAAAAAAACGCAATCAGGAAAGCAGAAGGACGTACAAATAAACTGTCCGGCAGGGTAAAAATAAACCCTAAGCAATTCTACAGGTGTAATAACAGTAAAAGTGTGGCGAGGGAAGGGAATTGGTCCCCTTAAGGATTAGCACGGCAGCTTTCGCGGAGAGCTGGTATAGTTTGTTTAGAGACTGTTCATAATTCCTGTCTCCAAGGCCTTCAATTATGCTTTATATAGAGGTTTCTCTACATTGTACTATCGCCATTGTGCCTGCGAGAGCATCAACTCCGACTCAACCTGTGATCAACACGTCTTCATAAAGAGAATGCACACATGTCATAATAGAAGAACTGTGTTTTAGTTTGCAATGGAACGAAGTCATCCACTGCCAGTCGAGATTCGGATATTATTAGCTCTTTGGGAGATACAGAAGTTTTACTATCCCCTTCTTGCTGTCATTGGTGTCCCCAGTAAGTATTTTTTTTTATCAAGTTGTTGGTTTTATTAATCCATTCTTAGAATTAACTCTGTCAAATTTTCTACCTGTTAGACGATTTACATCAATTGGCCTTTCTGACAAGTTCAGTAAATTCCAGTATAACGAATGTTAATATAAGTCATTGATTCTGATCCTCATACAAGCGGCGTTTTTTATAACTGAAAGGCAAATAGAAACTCACCGACAGGACTATCGTGGTAAACAGAAAATAAATTGGTGACTGGACTCAAGGAGTTGCATTGCAGTCTATCATCGGTGGATTCAATTTGGACCAAGAATTCAGCCTCAGAACTCACGTTCTTCCACAGGCGAGGGACATGTGGCGATTCCTGCCGATTATGGCGAACTAGCTTAGACTGTATTACATCTCTGCTGCTTATGTATGTAGCAATGTATTCATGTTTAAATTATAAAGTTTAGTTTCCGATCGAAAGCGGAACGTTCTCCCCGTGACCTGCGTGGGTTTTCTCCGAGATCTTCGGTTTCCTCCCACACACCAAAGACGTAAAGGTTTGTAAGTTAATTGGCTTGGTAAATGTAAAAAATATCCCTAGTGGGTGTAGGTTGTGTTAATGTTCGGGGTTCGCTGGTCGGCGTGGACCCGGTGGGCCGAAGGGCCTGTTTCCGCGATGTATCTATAAACTAAACTAAATAAATTGGATCCTTCCTTGGACAGACTGACACAACTGCCAATCTCGCAACATCACCCTGCTGCTTCCTCTTGTCTGATTCCTGAAAGCCATGTCCTCTCTTTCTTACAGTTAACCTGCTGACGATTGCCATCTTGTCTCGAAGAAAATGTGGTCTCTCCCAATGTGTCACCTGCTACCTGGTGGCCATGGCATCCGCAGATCTACTGGTCATTATCATCGATCTGATATTAAGGCATATTCCAATCGTTTTTCAGTTGGAATTTGTTTTGTACATCCCGCTGTGTAATATCCACGCTGCCCTGCTTTACGCAGCCACGGATTGTTCTGTCTGGTTCACTATAGTGTTCACCATTGATCGATTTGTGGCTATCTGTTGTCAGAAATTGAAATCTAAATATTGCACCGAAAAAGCATCAAAGGCGATTTTAGCAACAGTGACTGTCCTTTCCCTTCTAAAAAACGTCATCTGGTATTTTGTGTACACAGGAGAGTATTGGCTTCTGAATGACCCTTGGTTTTGTATACAAAGAAACAATGTTCTGAATTCACGTGCTTGGGCAGCGATTGAATTCCTTCATTTTATACTGACACCGGGATTTCCATTTATACTGATTTTGCTGCTAAACGCGTTGACGGTCAGACACATTTTAGTCGCCAACAGAGCACGCAGAAGATTGCGGAACCAAAACACCGCGGAGCGCCCAAAAGACACGGAGATGGAGAACCGAAGGAAGTCCATTGTTCTACTCTTTGTTATTTCTGGAAATTTTATAATATTATGGGTGATATTTATGGTATTTTGTATATGGCGACGAATGCGTTATTTGGGCTATATGTCTATATCCCTACCTTTCTTTGTGCGAGAAATGGGCTTCATGCTGCAACTCCTGAGTTGCTGCGCAAACACCTGTATTTATGCCGTGACCCAAACTAAATTCAGGATACAGTTTGCTCAGATTGTCAAGTACCCATTTATAGTAATTCTTAAATTTGTTAAATGTTGAACTGAATTGAAATTTCACCGTCTGGCGAAAGGCACATTTTTGCCCAATCACTAGGAGTCAGAGTTAGGAGTTAGATCCCCAACATCTTGATCAAAAAGAGAGTTTCAACTTACAATCGTATAGATACTCACTTGAAATTTTCGTCGCCGATCTCTCCCTCTCTGCAGTCAAACGTGTATATTTCCTCTCTACATTCACTCTTCAGAAGGACGTGTAAACTGATGAGTTGGGGGAAGTGAACACTAAAGGCGGATAAATCGCCGTTCCTGACCAGGATCATAGGATGTTGTGAGGAGCAAGGGATGAGATTGCTGTGGTCATGGCACATATTTTGCACATCTTTGTAATCCACAGGTATGGTACTGTAAGACTGGGGATTAGTTAGTGCTACACTTCTGTTGAAGGCGGGCAGGAGAGAACCGCAGTCCGGTGAGTATGAGATCAATGGTGAGAAAGCTATAGGAAGGAGTTCTGAGAGATAGGAATTATTTGCATATATAAATGAACTGATTGATTAGGGACAGTCATCATTACTCTGTCCTTGGTGAGTCGTGTCTCACAAATTTGATTTGAGATTTTGAAGAGATTACCTAGTGGATTGAAGACCACGCGGCAGTAGACGTTGGCTGCAGGGAGTTTACCAATGCCTTGACAACGACCTGAATGATGTGGGAGATCCCAATTGAGCTAGCCAGAGACACAACATGAGGTTAGTGGTAGCGTCTTCTTCACGCGTATGGTGTGCACTGCCTAAAGTTGTAGGACAACTTGTTCTATTTGATCTTATTTGATTGTGCAGGGCGGACCACGTGGAGGTTGCAATCTTCCCACCCCTTAGTGGTAGCCAGAGCCGGATTTACATATAGGCTTCATAGGCCGAAGCCCAGGGCCTCGAGGTCTAGGGGGCCTCGGCCTCGCTCCACCAAGTTGTATAATATTTTTGACATAGTGGCGTTGTTACAAAACCTACCATCAATGGCGCTGTGCTTGCAATTCAGGAGGCTTTGGTGGGGGTTTATAGTCATTGTCGGAGAGGAATTTGCTCTAAATATCCTTGGATCTTTGATTTGCTCGGACTGCTACTCAAAGACCTAATGAAGAAATCCGTTCTCCGCGACTAAAAACACATTCACCGCCTTCAACATCACGGATCGCAAGTGCAGGACAAAAGCAAAAGGCATGTCATTTATTTAACTGTTTTCCCCATTCCCTACCTGGGCGAGGATGCGTCCTTCCTCCGAGCCGCATCTTCGCCCCCTTCCTCACGGCCTACCATTTGGATTGGCATGGCCTTTCCTGCCGGGACCGGCCAGAGCTTCGAGCTGCAGCTTGAGCACTGAGGTACCATCGCGGAGCGGGGCATGTCATATTGTAGATGGAATTTTACCAGGACGTAGTGCTATTGGGTAAGAAGGAGTTTTAGGTTTTAGACCTAAATGGGGAAATGTGTTGAAATTGTTGAGAGCCCAGATAATTATGGAAAGAGGAAGCCATACTTCCGAAAAATAGAATTATTGGAGAGGTAATGTATGTAAATCGCAATAACCAGAACACATCCATAAAGAAGGTACAGAAAAATAGGCATAGTACCTGCCCTGCCATGCATTTGCCCATACATAGAACATAGAATAGTAGAGCACAGGAACAAGCACAGTCAGTGCCGAAAATGATGACTTATTGAACTAATATACCCTGCCTGTGCCTGATCCATATCCCTCTGTTTCTTGTATATCCATTTACTTATCTTTTTTTAAAATATATGTTTATTTTATTAGAAGCAATTGTACAAGAATAAAGCAATCGGCATGAGTGTTATACAATTTTCGTAAAGCTTCATTTTTAACATTTTATAAATCGAAAAGAATACATTGATACGTAAATCTAGAATAAGAGAAAAAAGGAAAGAATGAAGAAAAAGATGAAAGATGCAAGAAAAGACCCCTGAACTACTAAAGAAGTGCGAGAAGAAGAAAAAGAAAGAAGAAAAAAAATTGAGATATGTCCCACTGTCCTTCCCTTCGCTAGAGTTGTGACACAGACCACAGAAGCAAGGGAATTAAAGAAGCATGCAATATATTGAGATGTTTTCAGACGTCTGAGAGTGGGGGTGAGATACCCAGTTATGTGGTGGTAGGACGGTATGAAATGAGGAGGAATATGGCATATAGCGCACTCATGGGACCTTGAGCAGACTCCTTTTAATGGGCATGGTCATCTTTTTTGAACATAGAGAACAGGTCAAGCTTTTCTCCAGACTATGATGTTAATGAATACATACACTGTAAATTATGTATGGTACGTGTTTTGTTCACATGCGAACAGATATTCTAGAGCGTAAATAATGGAAACTAGACAGGTCCATCACGAGTAGAATCTGCACCATTAACCAGATGTTTTAGCGACTCAATAATGCTTATTTGACTGTGCCCATCACACCTAAAATTTATACCAATTGGAAGAAGAAGCCAAACTGCAAATGGTAATAGCCCCACTCGTATGTTTGCATGGTCGGCTCACAACATGTCCTGAGAGGAAAATATATCCTGGAACATATGGGTCAGTAGGATATGTCAATGTCTCATCAGCACCACAAGGAATGAAGAGATTCCAAAAACAGCTGCTGATCATCACAGGACAGTAATTATGGACAATGATGTTGATATTGCCAGAGATGTCAATACAAACCCTGTAATTAAATGACAATAATATTACATGGACAAACGTACTAAGCATGACTAGAAGGATTAAATCCTGAAATCCAGCAGAGACTATGGCAGTGCTAAGTGTAACAAGTCCAGTGTTCAAGCCATAAATTCAGAAGCTCAAAAGTCAAACGTTCTGAGGTGGCATCAGTGTGGTATTTATCGTAGAATGAGTTTGAAACATTGTGAGTTTGTGTCGAGGCAGGTGATCCACAAACTGGATGAACCGTGGTTTACTGCTGGTGCACCAGCTGGAGGGAAGAGCCAAGACATCTACTGAATCAATCAGGGGGCAGTAAACAAATGGCAACATTCAAGGTTGCAAAAGATCAAATATAAAGTTGATGACTCAGGGAGACATTAGTTCATGGCAATGTAAATGGTGACTGAAGCAAAAGGAGACGTAACCGTTCAAATCGTTCATGGTGTGAAGAAGGGGCGCTGTTCTACTGGAACAGGGTATAAAATGAAATTCTACCCAATCAATCTATCCTAGCCATTGCAAGTTCATATGTGTTTGGTTTATGAAGGGAGGTTTTGTTCGTCCTATGTCTTATATACACAAACACAGTGATGGGACAGCAGTTACTGGCCCTTTATCATTCACTGCCCAGCATGAAGGATTTAGGTATCTAAGAGTAAGATAAACAATCCCTCTGATTATTCACTTTGCCCTTTTATAGCCCATGGAGATGTTTTAATCATCATCCCACTTAACACTTTGGGAAATTGATGGTAATTAGTTTTAGAATCCTACACCTGATCTCAGCCTTTGGGAATCCGAATGTTATTCCATTGTTCACAATTTGAGAGCAGATGGGGGGGGGGGGGGGGGGGGGGGGGGGGGGTGTTCAGAACCTCAAGAGCCTGTTGTTATCGAGCTTTGGGGAAATAAACCTGATTGGGAAACTTTGAACTATCTTTAAAGGACCACAATGTTAGCTCTTTGCACAAATGCTGTAAACTTTATCCTCTATCTGTACACCGTGGACGGCTTGATTGTAAACAGGTATGATCATTTCTTTGCCTGGTTATCTTGCAAACAAAAGTTAATCTTTCTACCTTGGTCCACGTGACAATAACATACTAAACTAATCACAAAATGGCGATGTGTTCTCTCCTGTTTATCATATACTGTGAACTAATGGTTTGGATGAAAACAGTAAGTTTGTAGTTGATACTGAAACTGGTGCTATAGTGGACAGTGAAGTAGATGGTCTGAGATTACAACAGAATATATCGATGAACTGGGAAAGTGGTAAAGGAATGGCAGATGAAATAGAATACACACATGTGATGCATTTTGAGAACAGTAGCAGTCAGAGGGAAATGCCAGGGTTCTCATTGGGCGCTGTGAGGACATTTCTCTGACTAGAAAGATATGCTGGAAACTGGAGAGCAAAGGAACACGTTTAATAATGTTGCACAATGGATACCTGGTCACTTTCAATATCGAACATGGCCAACAACTTTACCATTGTGTATAGTTTCTAATGTGGGCTATGCACAGGGCAGAACAAGCAAATGGATTTGTAGAAAGAAAGAACTGCAGATGCTGCTTTATACTAAAGATAGACATAAAGTTCTGGAGTAACTCAGCGGGTCAGGCAGCATCTCTAGAGAAATAGGACAGGTGATGGTTCTGGTGGGGACCATTCTTCAGACTGAAAGTAGCAAATGGAGAGAGGGGGGGGCAGAATAATTGGAGGTGAGAAAAGGTGAGATTTTGAATAGAATGCCAAAGAGGTTTACCAGAATGATGCCTGGATTTGAAGGTAAACCCAAAAAGATACACAAAATTCTGGAATAACTCAGCGGGTCTGGCAGCATCTATGCAGAAAAGACATAGGTGATGTTTCAGGTCGAGACCCTTCTTCAGACTGGATTTGAAGGTATTAGCTATGAGATGAAGGTAGACAAGCTTGGGTTGTGTTCTCTCGAGTATCAGAGACTGAGGGGAACTGAGAGAAGTATATACAATTAAGAGAGACAGAGATGTCATCAGTGGCGGGCTGGCCAGGGTATCAGTTTGCCCGATGGCAAGTGGGCCCCTGATGAAGTGATAGCAAGTGATGGCAAGTGGGCCCCTGTTAAATGATAGCATTGTAGTTGTGGGTGGGTCCCCTTTGTCTCCTGGCAAGCAATATTTTTAGACCCAGTCCACCACTGGATATCATAGACAGTCATAACCTTTTTCCCAGGGTGGAGTCCAGTCTATTGTACAGACCAACCTCTCCACCATTGACTTCATCTATATTTCACACTGCCTGGTGAAATCAGTAACCAAAAAATTGTCCTATCTCGGTCATTCCTTATTCTCCCTGCTTCCATCGGGCAAAGGATACAGAAACTTGAAAGTGCACACCACCAGACTCAGGAAAAGCTTCTTCTCCTCTGTTATCATTCTGAATGATTCTTCCTTAAGCTAGGGTACTGCCTGATTCACCTCCATCCCATTTTTGGATATTGTACTGTGTCTATGGAACTGGTGCACTACCATATTGACAACTATATTCTGCGCTCCGTATATCTTCCCCTTTGCACTAACCATTGTATTTGAGTTTGAATTGATTGTTTTTATGTACAATATTATTTGATCAGATTAGATAGCAAGAACCCTCTTTTGCTTAAATCCACACTCTGCCACCTCCAGTTTAAATTCCATTTGGAATATTTTGGAGGACCAAGAACCAAAACAAACCTTTTTAATGTACCTCAGCATACATGACAATAACAAGCCTAAACCTAAACTGGGAGGCACAGAAGTGGTGGTGGCGAATGGGATAGTGGCATTTAAGAGGCTTTTAAATAGCCATATGAATATACAGAGAATAGAGAGATATGGATCACACGCAGGCAGAGGAGATAGTTGGTATCATGTTTGGCACATATATTGTGGGTCAAAAGACCTGTTCCTGTGCTGTACTGTTCTATGATCTTTGTACTGCTGGCTCAGGTGGTGTCAGTGCCTTATTCACTCTCTTGGCTGGTGTTCTCTATGGCCTCTCCCGGCTCTTGAAGGCTTCATTGGCTGCTGGTAAGGTTGTCCACTGCTCACCAGCATGCAGAGTTATTGACGATCACCAGGGGGAGCTATTGCAGGCCACCAGCCAAAGTTATCATTTCCCAGTTTGCTGCTTTGGGGGATTAGGTATATTGTTGACATGGGCTGCTAGGGGGCTTTTCTCCGCTTGACACGATTGGATGGCAAGGTGGAAGGACCGTTTCTCTTCACTTCAAAGAATGATAAGAAGGGGCAAGTCTCTGAAGGCAATCATCCACAGCAGTAAACCAAGTCCCTATTCAACCTGTGTCGCCATTTGTTCCCTTTTCCTGGTTCGACACTTATGTTGAATATTTCCTCACTGATATGTGACCTGCACATGGCCAATGACAGCAAATCTTCTGTGGTACGACAAACCTGTGAGCTTAAACTGAATGGCGAAACAAAGAACTGCACACCTTCTACCAGTCATCACTCACTCCCCGTTTTTGCAGTCTGTATTTTTCTCTCTCCCCGTGTGTCTGTTCCTTTCTCTACCCTTCCCTTCCATTCTTTCCGCCACCTCTCTCTTTCTGTCTCCCCCACCACTTTCTGTTCTCTGATTTTCTCTCCCTCCCTTCTCCGTCTATCTTTCTATTCCTCCTTCACAGCCTGTCTGTCTCTCTTTTTAAGAGGCATGTAAACAGACGCATGAACAAGTAGAATGGAGTTATACGGACCATGTGCAGGCAGATATGACATCATGCTCAGCCAGACACTGTGGGCTGAAGGGCCTGTTCCTAGGCTGCACCATGTTCTCAGTCTATACATCACTCTCTTCCTTCTCCATTTGTCTGCCCATCTCTCTCCCTTATCGCCTATCTACTTGCCTGTTGCTCCCTCTCCCCTCTCCTCTGCCTGTCTATCCGTCTTTTCTTTTCCTGCACCATCTATCATTTTGTCTCTCTTCCCTGCTTGTCTGTCTCTCTCGCCTTCCACTTCCTTCTTCATCTACCAGTCTATGTTTCCCCGCTCCCTGCATATCTATTAGACTGTGTAACTCTCTTGGACAGCTGGGCACCACGGGGGGGGGGGGGGGGGGGGGGAGGTCAATAAGAATGGGGAAATGGTGTTTTAATATTTAAGAATATTTTCTTTGTATTATGATGGTGCTTTGTTTGAATTTTTGTGTATTTTTGTAAATAGTTGATTTAAATTATTTTTGGTTAATAAAGGAGTCTTTCCACCAGGAGTCTTTTCACTAACTGGATAACATGCGGCATCAATGCTTTTCACTGTACCTCGTTACACGTGACAATAGTAAACTAAATCTAAATGGTCTTCTTTTTGCGTATGGCGTGCACAGCCTAAAGTTGTAGGACAACTTGTTCTATTTGATCTTATTTGAGTGTACACGCTGGGTTGATTGCATTCGTCGAAACAAGGCGGAACACTTGAAGGTTGCAATCTCCCACCCCAATCTAAATGGCGAAAAAAGCCAACATCAAGTTGGTCAAATTGGACGCGCCTCCCGCAGTTGTAGCCACCCAGACTCTAAGGAGCGTCTAGGAATGCTCACATGCTGCAAGCCTTGCAACGACACTGCTCCAAGCTCACCCACCATAGTTTTAATTTAGAAAGGTCCTCTTCAACCTAATGCAATCTGTTCACACACTTTACATGAGCATTAGTGAAAATATTCTCCGCCATCCTGGCTGGAAACTATGCCACCGTCCAACCAAAGGCCGGTCTTGATAAGCTTCCGCAGACCCCATCATCAAAGCCCCCTCCATTCACCGAAGCCCACAGTCTAGGACTGCTGCTCTTCAAGAACCACAGTACAAAACCACACCGCGGTTTCTTGACTCCTTTCAACCCACTTGAACAGCTAGTCTAGTCAGCTGAACTTGACTGACTTCAGTTGAAAAAGTCAGTTTCACCGTCCCCACTCATCTTCCCTCATACACCTGCTCAAACTGCAAACTTCAGCTATAAAACCAGCCCTCAAAAATTAATAACTTTGACTACCTACTTTGGAAAAACTTACTGAATGAATATACACTCAATCTCACTCGCTCAACCAAAGCCAAATCATTTCAACTACTCCAATGTTAGGCTTCGCATAAATGGAAGTAGTTCACAGTTTATCAATCAATCAATCAATCATCACAATTTATTCATCACGTACACAATATTTGCTGCAGGTCGGGAGCTCGCAGGTCACAGGTTGGTGACCTGTTTTTCCGGAGCTCCCGCAACAACAGCAGCGTCCCTGGACTGGAGGGCGGCATCTTCGGAAGCCTGGATCACCTCAGCGCAGAGGGAGAACAAGGAGGGAAGAGACAGAGACTTTAAGATTTTTGCCTCCATCACAGTGAGAAGGTGCCTGGTGAACTCACTGTGGTGCATGTTAATTTGTGTTTATTGTGTGTTTTGTTGTTTATTATTATATGTATGACTGCAGGCACATAATTTCGTTCAGACTGAAAGGTCTGAATGACAATAAAGGAATATAATCTAATCTAAGTTACTCCACATGTTGCAACTGAGTTTCACTGATGGTGTCATGCTCTTCTTTAGAAGCGTTAGAATAAGAATAACTCATCGGGTCCGGCAGCATCTCAGGAGAACATGAATAGGTGGTGTTTCAGATCGGGACTCTTCTTCAGACTGATTGTAGTAGGCAAAGCTGGAATAGAGGTGGAGGCCGGACAAAGCCTGGTAAGTGGATACAGGTGAGGAGGGGTTAAGGGCAGATAGTTGGATAAAGGCCAGAGGTGACAAGACAAGAAGTATGAGATAAAGAGAGAGGAAGCGTGAAATGTAAAGCCAATTACCGTATGTCCCGCAGTTGAATCTTCCAAATAACTTCATTTTCTTTACAAATTTGATTACAGGGTTAATGAAGGTCTATTTTTCAACTATATTAGAATCACAAATAAAGGCATTTCATTTCACTGGATTTGTACTTTGAAAGGTTTAATTTGCTCTGTACGCGACAACAATGACCTAAACCTCATGCAGGGCAATTTACGAAGAGCATTGTTTCAGACAATTAGCTTTAATTAGTGCCTGATACCATTCTCATTGTCCTGTCACCAGCAGTGGTAATTTATCTCCTTGCAATGAAACCCAGTCCTTTTGGTAATTAGAAGAAGGGTCCTTACCCGAAACGTCATCTGGCTATTTCATCCACTAATAGCATTGAGTTCCTCCAGCACTTTGTTTTCATTGAATATTCCAGCATCTGCAGTCTCTCATCTTCTGGTGGTAATTAAAGAGGTCTCAGCCGTTTCATGTTTCTTATCGAATGAACAAGTGTTAGTTCAGGGGCAGTCTTAGAACCATCTTGTCAACCCATGGTTCATCATCAGTGCTATCAACTCAAATGTTATTTACCTGCAGTTTTCACATCTTATTTCATATTATGCACAAGCACAAGCCTGCTCCACCACTTAATAAGATCTTGTCCATATCTGTCCCCACATCTTCTGATGCCCATGAAGGCTTACAGTTGAAGTATGAACAGTTATGTACTTCATAACTGTGCATCCATGACCTTGAACACGGAGAAATTCCCCTTCGTCCCCATGCTAAAATGGCAGACCACCGATCTTTAGAATATACTTTTGAGTATTAGACTTCCTAGTTCAGGGAACGACATCCCAGTATCCACCCTTCAAATCCATAAACTTACTTTTCCTACTTGAGATGAAAGATCTTACATTTTTCTCCAAAGATGCTGCCTTGCCCGCTGAATATTTTCAACACATTCTGTTTTTATTGCAGATTTCCAGCATATGCAAGAGTTACATTCCTGGTAACTATAGTTCTTGATTATAATACCTCTCAACTTCCCCTTCCTCCCTCGACTCAGTCACTTCCTTTGAACTGTTGGATCAGACCTTGCTTAGACTCCTGTATTCGCCTTAACAGCCCAGTCTAGGCAATTTGTCTTCATAACTTAATCCTGTCATTTCCTTTATTATTTTGGTGAATTGGCACAACACTCTTTCCAAGATCGGACATGTTTAAACAAGAAGTGAGCATGGTTCCCTTAACCACCGTTGCCAACACTACCTCTGTAAGCTTTGCGAGAAACAACTTTAAATATTGTAAGAACATCTCCATTTATCTTCTGGAAGTAATTAAGCTGCTCCTGCTCCTGCTCCTGCCTTACATGGGCACCATCCAGTAGCTGATGTGCCGTGCCTAATAGGACCAGGAATCTGTTTCTTTTAACATTCATGTGAGGTATGCACAGAAGGATGTATTTCCCAATTCATGCACTGCTGTGTGACATGGAGCAAGCAGTGATATTTGAGTTATCAAGTAGCAATACACATATTTTCAGTTGAAATGTGATCTGAAAGGGAAAAAAAGGTCAACAATTATTTTAATTCAATACATATGCGGTGCATTAATTAGATATTGAGAAATGGGGAAGTATGATGAAGTACTGAAACAATTATCGCTGTCTTTCCAAATTTCCCCGTGCTTCAACTGTTAATCATATTCGAACTTGGCAATCTGTAACTTAAATAATTAAAGGAGGGAATTGTTTTTTCATAATATTTGCCAAGGCTACTGGCAAATATTTTGTCGTGTGTAGTCAGTAGTGAAAGACCAAGAAGAGAAGAGGTATATTTGTAATGAAACAGTTAAACATAGTGGTATAGTTGAAGGGCTTATCTAAAACCAATGGTTGTCTATGCCTGTCACATTCTTGGGTCTTTGTCTTTGAGTTGAACAACCATTTTGTTTACTGACCTACATTGGCATCTTGTTGTGTAATATCGTAACTTTTAAATTCTTTCCGTGTGTTTGAATCTGTCCATGTACACTTGTCTCAAAGTCTCCTCAAGCCTACACCAAACCAAGATCACAAGAGTCCTTCTTTCTTGTGGCCTCTTGATCATCCCTGAATATAGTTACATCGCCGTTAGTGGCCATGTTTTCAGCGGATGCTCACAGAGGGTGGTGATTCTCTGGAATCCTCTGGCCCGCAGAGCGTGTGAGTTGGATCATTCGAGCAATTTAAAGAGGGTGTTGGGAATGTTTTGAAAGGTTGTGGAAATGTGGACCACAGGTAGCTGGAAATAGAGATAGAAACAAGGCCGCATTTAAAGTATTGTGTTCAGTTTTGATCACCCTGCTATACGAAAGAAGTTGTTAAGCTGGAAAATGTTCAGGGGAGATTTACGAGGATATCGTCAGGGCCTGAGGGTCTGAGCCATAGGGGGAGCTTATGCAGGCTAGAACTTTATGCACTGGAGGTTGAGCGGTGATCTTCTAGATGTGTATAAGATCATGAGTGAATAGATAGGGTGAATGCACAGAGTCTTTTACCTAGAGTAGGCAAATCAAGAATTAGAGGATATACTGTAGGTTTACGGTGAGAGGGGGAAGATTTAATAGGAACCTGAGGGGTAATTTGTTCACATAGAGGGTAGTGAATTTATGGAATGAGCTGCCAAAGGAAGTGGCTTAAGTAATTAATAAAATAAAATGTAAACTACATTTGGACAGTGTCATGGATTGGAAAGATTTAGAGGAATATAGGGCGAATACAGGTAGGCGGGACTATCCTAGAAGGGACATTTATGTCTCCATCTTTGTACTAAAATGAGCTGGCATGCGTTAGACTAAACCAAGCATGATTTTCAATTATTTTTTAATGAATGAGACACCATCAACAAATATAGCTGCAAAAATAAATGTTCAGGACATTTCTCAGGTTGTAGCCTTATAATTAGTCAATCTTCATGTGTTAATGTTATTATTTAGATCAAGTTATGATCCCAGCCTGTAGGGAGTGGGTGGAAATACAAATTGAAATACTATATTCTGGAAATGGAATTATGCCCAAAAGATTATCCATTGGCCAAAATTGCTCCCCATTTAAAGACAGGGCATGTGATACAACAGGCAATTGTGAGCCAAGACTTATTATCTTGGCTGTGGTGGAAACTCCATGGGCCAAGTTTTTTGGGATCTAGTCAGCTTTTGGCAGCGCTGCAAATGAAATGGAGCCTACATTCTTTTATACATGAAAAACATGGGCATTGCAGTTGAAAGATGGGATCTTTGGGAATTCGCTTGAACCTCAATGTGACCCAACTGGGGACCCATCAGTTTGAAAGAGGCAGTTGTGACTTGCAATGCTTTATTCAGAAAATCAGAGAAAGCAAAGAGATAACTACTGCAAATGGCCAGATCATTTTGTCGACAATATTTGTTGATCTTACATTCGTCCAGAAACAATTCATGCACTCCAACATATGCGTGTGTGTGTAGCAACAAATTAAATATGTAGTGGCCATGACTTAAAGCCGATTCTAGGTTCAAGACCCACAGCAGAAATCTTAACAAATAATCTAATGGAGTACATGCAAGGTTGTTGCATTGTTATCATCTCTTGAAGAATGATAAGGATTTTGTCCTGACATCCTTGCCTAGATTTTATCCTTCATGAACAATACCAAATCTGTTTATTGGGATATTATCAGACCTGTTTGTGAGACCTTACCATGAGCAAATGGGCTGGATTGATTCATACAGTACAAGGGCGACTGTGCATTGAAGGTATCCCATTTATCTTAAACAGTTTGGTATGCACCGGTATAGAAACATAGAAAATAGGGGCAGGAGGAGGCCATTCGGCCCTTCGAGCCAGCACCGCCATTCATTGTGATCATGGCTGATCGTCCCCCATCAATAACCCGTACCTGCCTTCTCCCTATATCCCTTGACTCCACTAGCCCCTAGAGCTCTATCTAACTCTCTCTGTGGCAGGGAATTCCATAAATTCACAACTCTCTGGGTGAAAAAGTTTTTTCTCACCTCAGTCTTAAATGTCCTCCCCTTTATTCTAAGACTGTAGCCCCTGGTTCTGGACGCACAACATTGGGAACATTTTTCCTGCATCTAGCTTGTCCAGTCCTTTTATAATTTTATATGTTTCTATAAGATGCCCCCTCATCCTTCTAAACTCCAGTGAATAGAAGCCTAGTCTTTTCAATCTTTCCTCATATGACAGTCCCGCCATCTCAGGGATCAATCTCGTGAACCTACGCTGCACTGCCTCAAACACAAGGATGTCCTTCCTCAAATTAAGAGACCAAAACTGTACACAATACTCTAGATGTGGTCTCACCAGAGCCCTAGACAACTGTATGTTGAATGGAGATATGCACATCCTTATTTTAATAATATAATAATAATATATCTTTTATTGTCATTGCACGTCAGTGCAACGAGATTTTCTTTGGATACGCATTTTGGAAGACATTCGATAAAGTGCTGAACTCGAAGCTTGTAATGAAAATGAAGACACATGGCCTTAAAAGGAATGTAATAACCTTGTGGGTTAAATTCATGGATCCAGTACTGTGGCAAATTCAAAAGAACTGCCAAATCCGTAAATATGAACTAAAAACAAAAAATGCCGGAAACACTCAACAGGTGAGACAGCATCTCTGGAAAGAAAGACAATCAACATTTCACATCAGGAAGGCACAATTAAGATGAAGTATTGTTCCTCAGGCTAGCCTGGGTAACAAGGTAGAAGTACACAAAAGATAGACACAAAATACTGGAGTAACTCAGCAGGACAGGCACCATCTCTGGAGAGAAGGAATGGGAGAGTCAAGGGACAGGGAATGGAGAGATATAGACGGTGATGTACAGTATGTTTCTCTTTCCCCTGACTCTCAGAAAGGTCTCGACCCAAAAAGTCACCCATTCCTTCTCCCCAGAGTTGCTACCTGGCCTGCTGAGTAACTCCAGCATTTTATATCTACTTTCGGTTTAAACCAGCATCTGCAGTTCTTACCTACACAAGGTAACAATGCAAGTGGGCACTGACAGAGATTTCAGTGTTGGAGTGGGTTCATGAATTAACGTGAAGGTAAATGCAAGATAAGGGTCACTCTTGCAGCGTGAACATCAGCGGGCCGCAAGCTGCATTTCGTTTCTCCAGTGTAGAGTTGTCTCTGGCCTCCTGCTCTGTTGAAACAAGGTCTGATGTCAATGTGAGGGAGAACATTTCATATTCCCTCTGGGGACTTTGCAGCCTTCTGGGTGCAATGGACAATAGATAATAGGTACAGGAGTAAGCCATTCGGCCCTTCGAGCCAGCACCACCATTCAATGTGATCATGCTGAATTGTCTGCTGTTAAGTAATCCACTCTTACCTTCTGTTCTAGCAGAAATGTTCATTAATGTTTGTTATTATTTTTGCTCAATTTTTCTTCTGCTCATTGCATAGTCTGACATTGAACAACACCCTGCAATCAAATGTCAGACAAGTTTATAGTTGAACCCATTAGCCCATTTGTACTCACCCGATCAGGAATATTCTCCTTATTCTTTCCAACACTATTTCCCACTGAAAAGTAATTTTCCCTGTTCTAATGCAAGAATGTTTGTCCCTCCACACACCTGGCCCAACGTTCAGAGTGCTTCCACTGAATATATTATGCTTGTCATGCAGTGACTATGTCAGGGACCCATTCTTAAGAATAATAGAATATTAGATAAATGTGTTTACGAAGGAATTGCAGATGCTGGAAAATCGAAAGTAGACAGAAATGCTGGAGAAACACAGCGGGTGAGGCAGCATCTATGGAGCGAAGGAAATAGGCAAAGTTTTGGGTCGAGACGCTTCTTCAGACATTTTAGATAAATGTGATTTGATTTTGGGGGACAAGGAAGGTTTAATAAGATAAGGCATACACCATGAATGGATGGCCCATTATGAGAACAAAGGGGCCTTGTGTGTAAATCTAAGCATACCTGAAGGTGGCAGCACAGGTGGAGAAGCTGGTACAAGTAGGAAATCAGGATGCTTGCCTTTCTTAGCTGGGACATAATGAACGAGATAGAAACATAGAAACATAGAAACATAGAAAATAGGTGCAGGAGTAGGCCATTCGGCCCTTCGAGCCTGCACCGCCATTCAATATGATCATGCCCGACCATCCAACTCAGTATCCTGTACCTGCCTTCTCTCCATACCCCCTGATCCCTTTAGCCACAAGGACGACATCTAACTCCCTCTTAAATATAGCCAATGAAATGGCCTCAACTACCTTCTGTGGCAGAGAATTCCACAGATTCGCCACTCTCTGTGTGAAAAATGTTTGTCTCATCTCGGTCCCAAAAGACTTCCCCTTTATCCTTAAACTGTGACCCCTTGTTCTGGACTTCCCCAACATCGGGAACAATCTTCCTGCATCTAGCCTGTCCAACCCCTTAAGAATTTAAGAATGGTGTAAGTTTCTAAATCATCAGGAAGTTTTGCCTGCAACTCTAGGAAATATTGGTTCAGTCGCAGCTGGAATGTTGTGCGCGTTTCTGGTCACCGCCCTATCAAAGGGACATCATTGCATTGGATAGAGTGTAATGGAGATTATCCATACTCCAGGACGGAATAGTTCGGTTATGAGGAGGAGCTGAAATGGCTGTGGGTGTTTTGTTTGGAGCAGAGACGGCTAGGAGGAACCCGATGAAAGTATGCAAAATTATGAAAGGAACAGATAGGGTAGACAGGGAGAAAATGTACCCTCTGGCAGAGACGTCCAAGACCAAAAGGCAAAGGTTTAAGATGAGGAGAATGAGGTTAGATTTGAGAGAGAGAGAAAAAATGCCCCCGGCGGGTGGTTACAATATGAAACTGAAAACCCGTGGAAACAGATATTCTTAAAACAATTCAGAAGCGCCTGGACAAACAATTGATACGAGACTACAGGCCGGGCAAATGGTCCCAATTAAGTATTATAGATAGAGTTTAAATGATTGGCTTTGAGACGGTCGGCTGGCGGGCCTGGTTCTGTGCTGTCTAACTCTGTAACGGACTCGAAAACATTTGCAACAAATGGCATTTAACGGTAATCTGCATAACAGTGGAGGAGAGGGGGATATGTCTTGTTGGTGGGATTGGAAGGAGGGAAACGAGATGAGGCAATTGTTCCGAGTCTGAAGGTTGCTATGAAGTGTACATTCGAAATTATTCGAAATCACTTGGAAGTAAACACGGGAATAAAATTGAAAATTGGTATATATGCCGTGTGAGTAAATGTGAGGCCAAGTGAGAAAATGTATAAATGGCTGGAGAAGGACAAAAAATGTTAAGGCAATCCCAAGCAAGCAACTGGTACAATTAAACGCACAGAGAGCTGTGCGGCAGTATGTTTTAAGAAACGAGTCTGGCCACGTAGTGTAGGAAAGTGCAAATATCTTCGGGTGGAATCTGGACGGTAAACGCATAAAACAGTGAACGTGCGTTTCCAAATGATAGTAATTATAAAAACACAAAGATATTGACGGTGAAATTAAACACTAACAAAATCCATTGACGTAGTGAAACTCGGCGAGACCGCTTTATGTCCCTCCGCCATATCACCCCAAATTACCATACATACAATGCAAACATTCATTTCATCCGCACATCTCCTACGGATGTTGAACTGATTCAATTTACTTGGAGTACTCTAAACGTTGGAATAATCGTGTATATTTCTAATCTTTTTTATCACATTATCGAACGGTCAGGAAAAAGTCAATGACGAAATCCACTCGAATAGCGTCGAGCGCAATGGATTAGTTAAGAAAAGATATTGAGGTTCAAATCGGCGAGTTTTCGCTATAATCTTCGTGAAGGTTAAAAGACTGGATCTCGTAGAGGGTTTCTGCGCACGGAAGTTTTAAAGATGGTAAATCCTAGAGTTTGTTTTTGTGCATTTTTACTATTAGCATTGAGAAATTGAATTTCAACGATCTCTCGAAAAATGACCGGGATTAGCTAGAAGCAATCGTTTTGTACCTTATTATTGAATTCTGGTTATTTTTTTCACACAATCTTTGAGGAGTTTTGAAAAGGGATCATTATTTCGAACTGAGGAGATAGAAGCGGGTACATGGAGTCTACACAGCTAGGTACACTTGGATCAATGTACGGCCGCTGTACAGTATATTCTGTGGACCGTGTTCGGTCTACCGTTGTTTCTCCCCGACGCGCTGGTTTAGAGCTGGGGTTATCGAGTCAGTTCTATTCGTGAAATAGACACAAAAAACTGGAGTAACTCAGCGGGACAGGCAGTATCTCTGGAGGGAAGGAATGGGTGACGTTTCAGGTGGAGAACCTTCTTCAGACTGAGTCACCCATTCTTTCTCTCCAGAGATGCGGCCTATCCCGCTGAGTTACTCCAGCTTTTTGTGTCTATCTTCGGTTTAAACCCGCATCTGCAGTTCCTTCTTACACAGTTCTATTCGGGACACATAGTCGCAATGCAGTTCCCTCCCCATTTAAGATCCCCAATTCAGCATTTGAAATCGGCGGCAACACGATTCACCGAGGAACCCACAAAACTATCGAACTCGCTCTAATTTGTTGCCGAGGCAGGTAGTATATATAGAAGACGAAGAAATGTAAAAATAAGTTTAATAATATGTCAACTGCAAGTTTGCCATTACTGTTATAAAACTTAAATGAATATC